>NC_134364.1:21379270-21623106 GCF_048569485.1 Anomaloglossus baeobatrachus | reverse complement strand
CCCCCTCCACCCTACACACTCACCGTCCCCCACACACCCCATCCCCCCCACATCCCTTTCCACTCACACACATACTCCTTCCCCCTCCCCTCTCCACACACACCTCCCCACACACCCCTCCCCCGCAACCTTCTGCGCACACACCCCTCCCCCGCAACCTTCTGCGCACACACCCCTCCCCCGCAACCTTCTGCGCACACACCCCTCCCTGCCCCCCCACCTCTCGCACACACCCCTCCCCCGCAACCTTCCGCGCACACACCCCTCCCCGCCCACCCACCTCTCGCACACACCCCTCCCCCGCAACCTTTCCGCGCACACACCCCTCCCCGCCCGCCTACCTCTCGCACACACGCGTGATTCCTGCTGCTCCTTTTTGTTAAATGCAGGGGGTTTTCTCTGCCCTGTGTCTATGTAGGTGACTGACTGGTCGGCCATGATGAGGGGGGCTGGCTCAGCGGCTGTAATGACCAGCCGGCCCCCTCCGCACACAGCAATAGCCACATGCCGATATAGGAGACCTCTCCTGCGCTCAGTCCAGGGCTTGGGCCGTGGTCACGGTTGCGTGTTACTCGCACGAGGATGGAGTTGCATCCCCCGGCCGCTCTCTGGCCGGAGCGTGCAGAGTCGTGTGATTCTGTGCAGCTGCACGCTCCTATCTGGAGAGCGGCCATACTGGGTGATGCGATGCCATGCTCGCGCGAGGCCGTATCTGGAGACCTTATTTTTGCCCCCCCTTTTTGTTGGTGAATTCTGTAGGTTAATAATGGGGGCACAGTCACAGGGACGGCCATTCTGAATCCCGGGACGCTGATCAGGACGAGGCGTTGTAGGGATGAATCTCTTCACTGTATATTTTTCAGTGTTGCCTTCTGGATTTGGGGGTCCAGGGACAGCGGGGCGCCTGTCTCTAACACCTGGCTGTGGGTGTCCCGGAGCAGTGGGCATCCATCCCTAGTGCATGGCTGTAGGGGTCCCGGGGCAGTGGGCATCCATCCCTAGCGCATGGCTGTAGGGGTCCCGGGGCAGTGGTCATCCGTCCCTAGCGCATGGCTGTGGGGGTCCCGGGGCAGTGGGCATCCGTCCCTAGTGCATGGCTGTGAGGGTTCTGGGGCAGTGGGCATCAGTCCCTAGTGCCTGATTGTGGTGGTCCGGAGGCAGCGTGGTGCCTGTCCCCAGTGCCTGGCTGCGGGGGTCCAGTGGGCACCCATCTCTATCGCTTGGCTGCAAGGGTCCTGGGGGCAATGGTCGTCCGTTTCTGTCGCCTGGCTTTAGGGGTCCCCGGGGCAGTGGGCATCCGTTCCTGTCGCCTGGCTTTAGGGGTCCCCGGGGCAGTGGGCATCCGTCCCTAGTGCATGGCTGTGGGGGTCCGGGGCAGTGGTCATCCGTCCCTAGTGCATGGCTGTGGGGGTCCCCGGGGCAGTGGGCACCCATCTCTATCGCCTAGCTGTGGGGGTCCACTATTGCAGCGCTCGTCCTCACTTTTCCCTTCATGTCGCAGGTGGATCAGTTGGAGGCAGCAAAGAAGGAGCAGTCTGACCAGGTAACGGGTATAGCCGCCTCTCGCCTCCAGCTCCTAAAACGGTGACGGTGCATGCCGCTAACACCCCCCGCTCTGCGCCATCTCTGGGCTCTCGCTCCGCACCGGGTTTTCCTTGCGAACTGTTTGCCCCCCGGGCCGCAGCAGAACACGGGACCTGAACGCGCCGCTTCCGATCTTGTAGTTGAATAAATTCTGTGGAGAGAAAAAAAAATCCAATGAACAATCTCAGGTCAGAAAACTTCCGTATCTTCAGCATCTTCTGCTTCCGGGCCGCGATCTCCTCCCCGTGATTCCCTGTAATTGTAGGCTGGCCGGTGCGGCTGCCCGGCATCTAGTACATGTGTATGTACACTGCCTGCGGATGATTCCTCCATGTAATCGTGACCCTGCACCACCGCTCACAAGTCCCCATCAGAGGAAAGTCTGATCCCCCTCCCCCACCCTCGGGCCCCCCCCTTGTGTGGACCTGATCAGTATCATTACATGGGGCAGAGAATCTTGCACGAACCTGCAAACAGTTTCCAATGAAGACGGCAGCATGGCCCCCGCATTGGGGAGGGGGAGACGGCAGTGCATGCTGGGAGCGGGCGCAGTGCATGCTGGGAGTGGGCGCAGGGCCGCTGCTACACCCTGCATTAATCTCATGGCTGCGGACACGGTGCGTTTTGGTCAGCTCAGGATCCCGGCACGGTAACCACACAGTATGGGTCAGCGCAGGGGTCCGCAGCCCGGGGGTCTCCAGCTGTGGTGGTAGTTCCCTGCGCATGATGGAGATTGCAGTTATACCACCAGAGTGATGATCCGGGTATGCTGCTGGGGGTGATAGTTCTGCAACAGCTGGATATCCCCAAGGCAAAGACCACTACGATAGCAGCTGGGGGCGGCGTGTTGGATCAGTGCATGCTGGGGGTTGTAGTTCTGCGGACCACAGGTAGGTACCCCTAGATCTGTTGCTGACATGAGTGCATCCGAGCCTCCGCCGCCATGTTGTGATTGATTTCCTTTTCTTGGGTCCGGTCACTGATGTCGTCCTCTCTATTTTCGTTTTTGCAGGTGCACGAGGTGAAGAAACAGCTGCAGCCGCAGCTGGAGAAGGGGGCTCGGGCTGCAGACCACTACAAGACACAGGTCGGTCCTCAACCTATACGGGGGTCTCTTCAGAGGAGGCATTGTATGTGTAGGGGGGGTCCTACCAACTCCAGGGTGTCTGAGAGATGATTATAGTTTTGTGTCCCCCAACCGGGTCCCGCTCTCTGGCAGATGCCCCAACCCCCCTCCCCCCAAGAGGACCCGCTCCCTGGCAGATAACCCCCCCCCCCCCCCCCGCCGGGTCCCCGCTCCCTGTCAGATGCCCCCCCTCACCTCGCTCTCTGGCCAGTTTACCTTACCCCGTTATCTCACACAGCAAATGAAGGTTAGACCTCTCCAGGGGTCTCTGCTCCATCGCCTTTCACCCTCATCTGTTCCTTCCTCTCCAGATGGAGAAAGCGAAGGTTCACAATGATGTGAAGAAGCAGCAGAACCAGCAGCTGAGCGAAGATCTGCAGAGTGTGACCCGGGAGCAGGAGAAGCTGCGCAATAAGAACGCCGAGCTGACGGCCGTGTCCAAGCGGCTGAACAAGGAGCTGCAGCGGTCAGTGCAGCAAAATAAGGAGGCCGAGAAGACCTGCAAGGCCCCTGAGCAGCCAAGTGCGGAGCCTGGAGACTCAGGTGAGGCTCCCGCCGCGGTGTTCCGCTCTGTATGTGATGTTACAGCTCTGTGCTGCGCGATGGCTCAGACTCGTGATGTTTTCAGGCCGTGCATGCTGGGTCCATGTGAAATGTTGTGCATAGTGCGTGCAGCCATCGGATGGGCATCTGGCGGGGGCGGCCATCGGATGGGCATCTGGCGGGGGCGGCCATCGGATGGGCATCTGGCGGGGGCGGCCATCGGATGGGCATCTGGCGGGGGCGGCCATCGGATGGGCATCTGGCGGGGGCGGCCATCGGATGGGCATCTGGCGGGGGCGGCCATCGGATGGGCATCTGGCGGGGGCGGCCATCGGATGGGCATCTGGCGGGGGCAGCGCGCTCGTGTGAACGCGGCCATTAGTCTTGTTGTTCGGCCGCTGCTCTCTACTTTGATCCGTGTCACACGGAGTTTCCATCGATGGCGTCTTCTTCCCGCAGGTGGAGCACGCTGATCATCAGCTCAGAGAGCTGGGCAAGACCCACGTTTCCACCACTCATGCCACGAAGAGCCAGGAGACCATGGGCCCACCACGTGTCACCCAGAGCCACACTGATGTCAGTATCGACAGCCTGGATATGAGCGACGAGGACGAGGAGCCCCCTGAACTTCACCAGGTGCGTGTGACCCCATAGCCGGCCGCACGCTGTATGAGGAGCCACCACACGCGGATGTCACTGTCCTCTCTACATTCATGTCTCCTCGTTCCCTTTGTAGAAAGAACGGACAATCTCCGCCCCCATCTACATCCACGGCCAAGTCCAGCAGCCCCCGGGCCCTGGCGTCCAACCGGCTGCCCAGGAAGGTGAAGTCGCTGGAGAGCTGAACTTCACCCCCATCTCCATCCGCCTAAGGTCCAAGCTGGACAGCAGTGGCAGGTCCATCGGGGACCTGTCACTGGACTCCTCCAAGAAAACCCGCTCCGCCCTGAGGAGGACCACCCAGGTGATCAACATCACAAAGACTAAGGTGAGCGACGTCTGGAGCTGTGCCCGGGGGGCCGCACATGGGACACGGGGACATGGCATACTCAGGGACAGCATAAGGGAGTCTGCAAGGGACTGTACAAATGGGAATGCTGGTGGTAGTAGTCCTCCTGTGCTGGCGGGAGGCATTTTGTGCCATGTCTCTGGCTGTCACCTTGTTAAATCTTACCACACAGAAAATCGAGGAAGAAGCGGAGCCCGAACCAGAAGGCGCCAACACATCGTTTACAGCCTCCGCTCTGCGCCCTCACATCCGAACCTGCACCAGCCGCAGAACAGCCACCGCGGAGGTGGGAAACTGGCCGGCTCCGCTCCCGCCCTCACCAGCCTGCCCTCGCTGGAGTCACTGCTGAAAACCGAGCACCGGTCATCTGATGACAGCCTGGAAAAACTCAAAGCTGATGAGCCTGCCCGGATACCGGCCCACCACCAGCAGCTCTGCCTGCCGCTCCCAGGCAGGAGGTGAGTGCAGCCGCTCCGTACAGCAAGAGTACGGGCACGGGCAGGATGGAATCAAAGCGCCCATGACTGGCACCTGGGGGGGGCCAAGCGCCTGTGACTGGTGCTGGGGGGGGGGGAACGAGTGCCTGTGACTGACGCCGGGGGTGGGGGCGGCAAGCGCCTGTGACTGGCGCTGAGGGAGGGGCCAAGCGACTGGGGGGGGGTGTAAGTGACTGGCGCCTGGGGGGGGGGCAGGTGACCTGGGGGGGGGCAAGCACCTGCGACTGGCACTGGGGGGTGGCCAAGCGTTTGCGACTGGCGCTGGGAGGGCCGAGGGCCTGTGACTGAGGGAGACTATATAAGCGTCCAGGACTGTAGGGAAATGAATGAGAACTGATTGCTGCCTGGGGAGGGATCTGGAGACCCCTTTAATACTCGGCGTGGCTCTCCGGATGTGGTGTTTTTGCTGATGTCTCTCCTGTTATGTGCCCTCAGGTCGGAGCAGCTATCTGTCCCCCTGCCATGAGGAGTCCGAACCCCAGGAGAACTGGACCCGGATAGCCGAACTGCAGAAGCGGAACCAGGCCTGCCCTCCACACCTGAAGAGCAGCTACCCCGTGGAGTCCTGGGTAGGTGTCACCTGGGTGGTGGCCTCTTCGGGGTCACTCACATGTGGGGGGCCGCCAGGTGGCCAGTGACGCAGTCTCCTATGGGTACTTTCACACTTGCGTTAATTACCTTCTGGCGCAATCCGCCCTTTTGGAAAACAGCGGCATCTGTTAACTGATTCCGCTGTTTCCCATAGACTTGTATGGATGACGGATTGTGACAGAAGTACCTGCGTTGCTTCCGCTGGCCGACGCTGCGTTGCTTCGCTGGCCGACGCTGCGTTTCTTCTCTTCTTCTTCTTTCTTCCTTTCTTTCTCTTCTTTCTTCTTTCTTCTTCTTTCTTCTTTCTTCTTTTCTTCTTCTCCCTTCTCCCTTCTCCCTTCTCCCTTCTCCCTTCTCCCTTCTCCCTTCTCCCTTCTCCTTCTTCCCTTCTCCCTTCTCCCTTCTCCCTTCTCCCCTTCTCCCTTCTCCCTTCTCCCTTCTCCCTTCTCCTTCTCCCTTCTCCCTTCTCCCTTCTCCTTCTCCCTTCTCCCTTCTCCCTTCTCCCTTCTCCCTTCTCCCTTCTCCCTTCTCCCTTCTCCCTTCTCCTTCTCCCTTCTCCTTCTCCCTTCTCCCTTCTCCCTTCTCCCTTCTCCCTTCTCCCTCTCCCTTCTCCCTTCTCCCTTCTCCCACTTTATTTTGTCTCTCGGTGGCCGAACGATCAGCTTGGGAGAGCCCTCAGCTGATTGCCCGGCAGCCGGCATGGGAGAGAGCTCAGCTGATCGTTCACAATAGTCTGCCGCCGATAAAACTGTAAAGAGAAAAAAAAAAATCTTTCCGTTGTTTTGTACCATCCGTTGCCTCCGCCACACAACGCAATGCAACGGATGCCGTTCAATGCAAGTGTGAATCTAGCCTAACCCAGAGCTGGTTGTGTATCACAGCAGACGCTCCCTGAACCCACTATCACTGATGACGAGCTGACGACCGGTGACCCAAAGGAGACGCTGCGCCAAGCCACACTGCTGCCCTCCCAGATCCAGGAGTCGGTGGGCAGCACGCGGAGTATGACGCTGGCATCCACCGGGATGGAGCACTCGTGGGCAGGAAGCAGCATCACCCCGCAGCAGCAGAGGAAGCGGGTGTCCGAGGAGCCTCACGACACTCCGGAGGTGACGGGCGCGGCAGGGGCACTTCTGACGTCCAGGGTGATTTTTCCACTGCTCTTTGTAATTTAGATCAAAATGTCACCCCAATTCTGTTTCATTTCCTCATTAGTCTAAGAAATCTGCGAGCTGCTTCCCCCGACAGATGACCCCCAAAAAAAAACCAGAGACGCGAAGATCCCCTGCTGCAGAAAGCCGGGTCGGCAGTAGCCAGCAGCAGGTGAGACACAGCCGGTGCACAACACACTGGATCCTGGCCCTGCGGCCGGTACACGACACACTGGATTCCTGGCCCTGCGGCCGGTACACGACACACTGGATCCTGGCCCTGCGGCCGGTACACGACACACTGGATCCTGGCCCTGCGGCCGGTACACGACACACTGGATCCTGGCCCTGCGGCCGGTACACGACACACTGGATCCTGGCCCTGCGGCCGGTACACGACACACTGGATCCTGGCCCTGCGGCCGGTACACGACACACTGGATCCTGGCCCTGCGGCCGGTACACGACACACTGGATCCTGGCCCTGCGGCCGGTACACGACACACTGGATCCTGGCCCTGCGGCCGGTACACGACACACTGGATCCTGGCCCTGCGGCCGGTACACGACACACTGGATCCTGGCCCTGCGGCCGGTACACGACACACTGGATCCTGGCCCTGCGGCCGGTACACGACACACTGGATCCTGGCCCCGCGGCCGGTACACGACACACTGGATCCTGGCCCCGCGGCCGGTACACGACACACTGGATCCTGGCCCTGCGGCCGGTACACGACACACTGGATCCTGGCCCTGCGGCCGGTACACGACACACTGGATCCTGGCCCTGCGGCCGGTACACGACACACTGGATCCTGGCCCCGCGGCCGGTACACGACACACTGGATCCTGGCCCTGCGGCCGGTACACGACACACTGGATCCTGGCCCTGCGGCCGGTACACGACACACTGGATCCTGGCCCCGCGGCCGGTACACGACACACTGGATCCTAGCCCCACGGCCAGTGCATGGCAGACACAGGGTCCTAGGGGCAGCCTGAGACGCCTGAGCTCTGGCCGGGCCCCGTGGCTATTCCTCTGGCCGGGCCCCGCGGCCATTCCTCTGCACGCATGGTTTGCCTTTCTCATGGTTTCCTTTCCCCTCCTCCATCAGTCACAGCTCAGCCGTCATCAGACCTTGGCCTACAGCATTGTCAATACCCCTAAGAAGCTGGGGAGCAGCCTGCTGAAGAGGGGTCTAAACAAAAAGTCCACCCCCAAGTCTACACCACAGGGGCGAGGATGCACCAGCAAATCACCGCACCTCGCCATCCGCAAGTCTCCCAACAGAAAGTCTCCGCGAGGAGCCGGGAAGTCGCCAAAGAATAGAAAGGTCAGTGCTGACAGTGCGACCCCATCACTGCCGAGGACCGGCAGAACACGCAGAGAGTGCTTTACATATTAGTATAGAGCCGATGGGGACATAACTGATAGCTTCACCTCCCTGCATAACACAATAATCTGCCTGCCTGCAGCAACCACTAGGGGGAGCTCCGGAACATTCTGTTGTGTTCACTGGATATGTGGTTTATAAGGAGCTCCCCCTAGTGGTGGCTGCAGACAGGATCTTATCATGTATCTCTGTATACAGGGAGCTCCCCCTAGTGGTGGCTGCAGACAGGATCTTATCATGTATCTCTGTATACAGGGAGCTCCCCCTAGTGGTGGCTGCAGACAGGATCTTATCATGTATCTCTGTATACAGGGAGCTCCCCCTAGTGGTGGCTGCAGACAGGATCTTATCATGTATCTCTGTATACAGGGAGCTCTCCCTAGTGGTGGCTGCAGACAGGATCTTATCATGCATCTCTGTATACAGGGAGCTCCCCCTAGTGGTGGCTGCAGACAGGATCTTATCATGTATCTCTGTATACAGGGAGCTCCCCCTAGTGGTGGCTGCAGACAGGATCTTATCATGTATCTCTGTATACAGGGAGCTCCCCCTAGTGGTGGCTGCTGACAGGATCTTATCATGTATCTCTGTATACAGGGAGCTCCCCCTAGTGGTGGCTGCAGACAGCATCTTATCATGTATCTCTGTATACAGGGAGCTCCCCCTAGTGGTGTCTGCAGACAGGATCTTATGTATCTCTGTATACAGGGAGCTCCCCCTCGTGGTGGCTGCAGACAGGATCTTCTCATGTATCTCTGTATATCTTGGCGGGTGTTAAGCGTATCTGTCGTATACAGATATAATCCCGTGTATATTTACCGCTCTGTATTGGTCGGCTCTCGCACTTTTCTTGCCTTTTTTGGGGTGTAATAGTTGTGGGTTTTCTCCCCTGCAGGTGGATTAGGATCTTCATTTACAGGTAACGGTGGCGGGTGAGGCCGCTGCACTAGGTGGGTGTACGTGGTTTGGGGGTCACTGCTTCAGCCCCTCTATATAGGTGCACCCCCGTAGTATTACCCTGCCGGTCTCCATGGGGGAGGGGGGTGAGTCTGGTATTTCTGGGATGTTTTCTCACATGTTTGGTGAGGGTCAGACGTGGTGATGCCGGGTTACCCCTCTCCTGTCCTCTCTTCTGTCTCTGTCCTCTCTTCTGTCTCTGTCCTCTCTTCTGTCTCTGTCCTCTCTTCTGTCTCTGTCCTCTCTTCTGTCTCTTCTGTCTCTTCGTCTCTTCGTCTCTTCGTCTCTTCGTCTCTTCGTCTCTCTGTCTCTCTGTCTCTCTGTCTCTCTGTCTCTCTGTCTCTCTGTCTCTCTGTCTCTCTGTCTCTCTGTCTCTCTGTCTCTCTGTCTCTCTGTCTCTCTGTCTCTCTGTCTCTCTGTCTCTCTGTCTCTCTGTCTCTCTGTCTCTCTGTCTCTCTGTCTCTCTGTCTCTCCCCTCCCCTCCCCTCCCCTCCCCTCCCCTCCCCTCCCCTCCCGTCCCGTCCCGTCCCCTCCCGTCCCGTCCCGTCCCTCCCCTCCCCTCCCCTCCCCTCCCCTCTTCTCTCGTCTCGTCTCGTCTCTCCCCTCCCCTCTTCTCTCGTCTCGTCCCTCCCCTCCCCTCCCCTCTTCTCTCGTCTCGTCCCTCCCCTCCCCTCCCCTCCCCTCTTCTCTCGTCTCGTCCCTCCCCTCCCCTCCCCTCTTCTCTCGTCTCGCCCCTCCCCTCTCCCCTCCCCTCCCCTCCCCTCTTCTCTCGTCTCGCTCCTCCCCTCCCCTCCCCTCTTCTCTCGTCTCGCCCCTCCCCTCCCGTCCCGTCTCGTCTCGTCTCTCCCCTCCCCTCCCCTCCCCTCTTCTCTCGTCTCGCCCCTCCCCTCCCCTCCCGTCTCGTCTCGTCCCTCCCCTCCCCTCCCGTCTCGTCTCGTCCCTCCCCTCCCGTCTCGTCTCTCCCCTCCCCTCTTCTCTCGTCTCGTCCCTCCCCTCCCCTCCCCTCTTCTCTCGTCTCGTCCCTCCCCTCCCCTCCCCTCCCCTCCCCTCTTCTCTCGTCTCGTCCCTCCCCTCCCCTCCCCTCCCCTCCCCTCTTCTCTCGTCTCGTCCCTCCCCTCCCCTCCCCTCCCCTCTTCTCTCGTCTCGTCCCTCCCCTCCCCTCCCCTCCCCTCTTCTCTCGTCTCGTCCCTCCCCTCCCCTCCCCTCCCCTCTTCTCTCGTCTCGTCCCTCCCCTCCCCTCCCCTCCCCTCTTCTCTCGTCTCGTCCCTCCCCTCCCCTCCCCTCTTCTCTCGTCTCGCCCCTCCCCTCTCCCCTCCCCTCCCCTCCCCTCCCCTCTTCTCTCGTCTCGCTCCTCCCCTCCCCTCCCCTCCCCTCTTCTCTCGTCTCGCCCCTCCCCTCCCCTCCCCTCCCGTCTCGTCTCGTCCTCTCTCCCCCCCCTCCCCACCCCCTCCCTCTCTCCTCCCCTCCGTCCCTCCTCGGCTCGTCCCCCCCTCCCGTCCCGCCTCCCCCCCTCTCTCTCGTCTCCCCCTCCCCCTCCCCCTCCCCTCTTCTCCTCGTCCTCGTCCCCTCCCCCCCCTCCCCCCTCCCCTCCTCGGTCTCGTCCCCCCCTCCCACCCCTCTCTCGTCTCGTCTCTCCCCTCCCCTCCCCTCCCCTCTTCTCTCGTCTCGTCTCTCCCCTCCCCTCTTCTCTCGTCTCGTCCCTCCCCTCCCCTCCCCTCCCCTCTTCTCTCGTCTCGCCCCTCCCCTCTCCCCTCCCCTCCCCTCCCCTCTTCTCTCGTCTCGTCCCTCCCCTCCCCTCCCCTCCCCTCTTCTCTCGTCTCGCCCCTCCCCTCTCCCCTCCCCTCCCCTCCCCTCTTCTCTCGTCTCGCTCCTCCCCTCCCCTCCCCTCTTCTCTCGTCTCGCCCCTCCCCTCCCCTCCCCTCCCGTCTCGTCTCGTCTCTCCCCTCCCCTCCCCTCCCCTCTTCTCTCGTCTCGTCCCTCCCCTCCCCTCCCGTCTCGTCTCGTCCCTCCCCTCCCGTCTCGTCTCTCCCCTCCCCTCCCCTCCCCTCTTCTCTCGTCTCGTCTCTCCCCTCCCCTCTTCTCTCGTCTCGTCCCTCCCCTCCCCTCCCCTCTTCTCTCGTCTCGCCCCTCCCCTCTCCCCTCCCCTCCCCTCCCCTCTTCTCTCGTCTCGTCCCTCCCCTCCCCTCCCCTCCCCTCTTCTCTCGTCTCGTCCCTCCCCTCCCCTCCCCTCCCCTCCCCTCTTCTCTCGTCTCGTCCCTCCCCTCCCCTCCCCTCCCCTCTCGTCTCGTCTCTCCCCTCCCCTCCCCTCCCCTCTTCTCTCGTCTCGCCCCTCCCCTCTCCCCTCCCCTCCCCTCCCCTCTTCTCTCGTCTCGCTCCTCCCCTCCCCTCCCCTCCCCTCTTCTCTCGTCTCGCCCCTCCCCTCCCCTCCCGTCCCGTCTCGTCTCGTCTCTCCCCTCCCCTCCCCTCCCGTCTCGTCTCGTCCCTCCCCTCCCCTCCCCTCCCCTCTTCTCTCGTCTCGTCCCTCCCCTCCCGTCTCGTCTCGTCCCTCCCCTCCCCTCCCCTCTTCTCTCGTCTCGTCTCTCCCCTCCCCTCTTCTCTCGTCTCGTCTCTCCCCTCGGCGCAGTCACAATTTTCACCATTTTTTTTATTTATTTTCTTTTTTAGTTTTTTGAGAAGAAGTGATGGGAAACTCGCCACAGCCGCCATCTCTGGGGGTGACAGGGTCCGATCACCGCACGCTCTCTGCTTCGTGGCCACGGACCCCCGCCGTCTGCTCCATCAGTGGGGGCCGCCGGCCTGGATCCGGGCCTGTTGGGGGAGGGGTGTGCTCCGGCCGTGGTGGCCTGTAATCCGCGCTTGCGTCCCGTGCTCTTGCCTCCGGTGTGCGGCTCCTTTTCTTGTCGGATGCAAGTAACACTTGTAGTGCCTTATTGCTGTGGCTTCTGTAATTTAGCTTTTTTTTTCTATTTATTAAAAATGTTTGTGCCCCTCGGGCTCCCCTCCCAATATCTGCACATCCCTTTAATTCTCCCGGACGAAGCGGTCTACTTTAACATCGCGAAACGCGCGTCGGAGGCTCTCAGGCAGTAAGACACATCAGTGGGGCTACTACCTTATGGGTGAGACTTTGACTAACTTTGCCTTAATCGGCAGTAGCGTTCTTACATGCTGCCTAATGTATGGCTGGGACCTAGGGCAATACAATGGATATAATAAGCCAACATGTGCAATAGCCCTGTTCCCTTCATTGACTGCCCCTTATTTATATCTATTTATTGAATTGTAGTGTTATATATGGTACTCCCCATATACCCCCTAAATGTATACTGATGTGTCTGCCGCTTGTGGGATTAAGATAGGGTTGGTTCTCCATTCCCTATCCCTTCCCCTTTTTTTTTTTTCCTTGAACATCCACAGCACCTTGTTTTTTTTTTTTTTTTAAATCAGGTTCATTTTTATTTAACATCAAAATTATACAACACATAAAATAATTCCCTCCATAGAAATATCACAGAAAGGGAAAAAACCTTTAGTCAATAAGAAAAACCACACAAATAACATAATAAACAATGCACCCGCAGTCTACGTCTCATTTCAATATGGGTCTCAAAGTGCATATTATTTCCCAATATATTCTCCATAGTATAGCTTACCCAGCATCATTATGACATTATATATATATATATACACATATACATGCACGCACACACATACATATACATGCACACACATATACATGCACACACATATACATGCACACACCTTCCAGCAGTACGCATATCACCCTATTTGAAGAAATTTGTTAACCGGTCAGAAGGAGAAGGACCTGGTCGCTCGCACTGTCCTGCAGTAACGCCGAGGAGGGAAGGCCTGGGGTATCCAACCATGCCCCCCAGATCTTATAGAACTTTTTCAATGCATTTCTTTTAAGGTATACTCCTCTCTCCAGTCGAAGTATAGCGTTTACTCTTTCCCTAAAATCCCCGATGACCGGAGGCGCTGGGTCCAACCAGTGGTAGGCCAACAGTTTCCTAGCCTGGTACAAGAGACGTGTAATACCGACCATTACCGGCGAACTCAAGTCCACCCCCCCTTCCAGTAGACCCAGGATACATATAATAGGTCTTGGCTGTAGACGGATATTGAAAACTTGTCTAACCAAATCTAGTACTGCCCTCCAGTAATCTTCAATGTTCCCACAGGACCACATCATATGCATCAGATTCGCACCTTCCTGTCCGCACCTAGGACACAGATCATCCATCCTAACTCCCATCTTATGCAATAGACTAGGTGTCCTATATACTCTATGTAACAGGAATAGCTGTGACAGTCGTTGGCCTTCAGATACAGCAAGGCTTGGAGTCTGAGACAGGACCTCACCCCACTGTTCCTCTGTCATAGGGCCTAGGTCCCTCTCCCACTTCTCTCTAGCCTGCAAAGGGAATTTGTCGAGGTGTCTAGATAACATCACTGTATACAACCTAGAAATAATACCATAGGAGCGATCAGATGTCAACAATTCAGTAAGAGTGTGATTCCGCTCTATCCTAATGTCCATACGACGTGTCTGTGTCTCATAGGCATGACGGAGCTGCAGGTATTGGTAAAAGGAACTGTGCGGTATCCCAAACTCAGCTTGAAGCTGGTCAAATCTTTTAAGTATATTATTCTGAAGAATCTGAGACACCTGATGCACCCCCCTGCTCACCCACATTCTCCAACCCGGGAGTCTCTGCAGCTCCGCCAGTCCACGATTATGCCATAAGGGCCAGTACTCAGTCATTCCTGATATTCCCAGCAACTGCTTCCCTCTATCCCACACCTTGTACATCAATGATAATGTTGGATATAATGTTCCTCCTCTGGGTGAGTATCCTGCATCCAAAAAAGCCACTGGGTGTCCCCATTCTGCAAGGCCCCTCACCAATTTGCCCCCAGCGTCATATGCCTCATCCTTTCCCCACCCCCTGAAGTGCTGCATCTGTGCCGCAACATAATAAACCCACGGGTTGGGGACTGCCAGACCCCCATCCTCCTTCCCTCTCTGCAGGGTCTCAAGGCGGATTCTAGCCTGCTGCTTTTGCCACAAGAGTTCCCGAAACAAAGTGTTGATTTTACGGAAAAATTTCCAGTGGATCCATATTGGGGCGTACAGCACCTTGTTTTTAATTGTGTTTTTCTATATATAATTATCTATATTTAATATAATAACTAATAAAATAATCATTTCTGCGCTCTATTGGGAGACCCAGACGATTGGGGTATAGCTACTGCCCTCTGGAGGTCACACAAAGCACTACATCAAAAGTGCAAGGCCCCTCCCTCTCTGGCTATACCCCCCCCGTGGTATCACGGGTTCTCCAGTTTTAGCTTTGTGTGCGAAGGAGGTCAGACATCCATGCATAGCTCCACAGTTTTTAGTCAGCAGTAGCTGCTGACTATTTCGGATGGAAGAAAAGAGGACACATTTAGTGTCCCCAGCATGCTCCCTTCTCACCCCTGGATGGTGTTGTAAGGTTGAGGTACCTATTGCTGGTACGGAGGCTGGAGCCCACATGCTGCTTTCCTTCCACATCCCCCTGAGGGGCTCTGTGGAAGTGGGATCCTGCCGGCCTCAAAGCTCTGACGCCGGGCTCCATCCACAGACCCATTTGAACCTGTTGGATACGGAGCTGGAGTACCGTTCAGGGACATGGCCCTGCACCATTACAGGTACTCTGTGTCCCCGTACACACAGGCACAGCACACTCCAGACTGGCTGGGTGTGCTAGTGCGCCGGGGACAGTAAAGGGTTACAGTCACTGCAGCTTTGCTGAGTGACTTTGTGTTTTGGGAACTACCGCGCCGGACGCTCCGGGAGCGGCGGCGCGGCTGGGACTTGTAGTTCGCCGGGGACTGGGCGCCGACCGCGCTTTTACGGCGGCGGCGCTTATAAATCCAGTCCCCGGCTTCTGCGGCCTAGTGCCGCTTCGTTCCCGCCCCCTCCCTGTCACTCAGGGAAGGGGACAGGCGCTGAGCAATCAGCAGCGCCGAGGGCTGGAGCCTTTTTACATGCTCCAGCCCTCTCACTGCAACACTGTCGGGCGCCGGATTCCCGCTCTGCCTTGGGGGCACGCCCACGGCCCGCCCCTCCTCACAGGAGCTGGGGAAGAAGCCGGCAGCCATTACTGAAGTCGGACTTTCGACCAGGCAGGACGGTGGCGATCATACACCCGCTTATAGGCGGGCGGTAAGCGGCACACATAGTGCTGACCAAGATAACTGCAGTGTGTACATGTGTTGTTTTTAACTGCACAGGTCGCTATATGCCCGCTTGGGGAGCGACACATTAGCAGCAGGAAAGCAGGTGTGCTAAGGCACAGGCTTTCTAGGCTGCTTGTATGCACGACTGAGGTGTTCATTTGTGTTTATGTGTTATACATTGCACTGTACAGTCGCTAGTCTTAGCTATATTCTCCTGGAATGCCTAGACTACAGCAGCAGAAAACCAAGGGTGCTGGGGCACAGGTTTTTTTCTATGCTGCTTGTATTGCATGGGCTGCAGTGTGCATTTGTACTTGTGCTTGTATGCTATACATTGCACTGTATGGTCACTCTTCTGGGCTATGTTCCCATAGATGACTAGTCTATAGCAGCAGAAGAGCTGGGGTGCCAGGGCACAGGCTTCTATGCTGCTTGTATTGCATGTGCTGCAGTGTGCATTTCTACTTGTGCTTGTATGCTATACATTGCACTGTAGGGTCACTCTTGGCTATATTCCCCTAGATGACTAGTATACAGCAGCAGAAGAGCAGGGGTGCCAGGGCACAGGCTTCTATGCTGCTTGTATTGCTTGTGCTGCAGTGGTCATTTGTACTTTATGCCTGTATGCTATACATTGCACTGTACGGTCACCAATCTTGGCTATATAATTCTAGATAGCTAGTCGGCAGCGGCAAAAAAGCAACACAGATTTTCAGTGCTGTTTTTACTACATGGGATGCTGTTCATGACACCGTCCCATTGTGTGCATGCTCCCCTGTAGCACGTCGTCTGCCGGGGTCTCTAGCACTTCGTCTGCCGGGGTCTCTACTAGTTGTGACCAAAGAAACCATCTGTCAACCCTGTCCATGGACAGGGACGGAGTAGTCATAATATAGAGACTTGCAGTCCAGACAGGCCATGGGCAATCTACTTGACCAAAAGGCAGCTCTTCAGGGCCTTGATACTGACATAGCTATCGATCCGGATACACCGGGTGGTAACGCCATACGGTATGATCCTATACCGTCCATCAATGGAAGGTTGGATCTTTCTCCCTCAGCTCCCCCAGTGGAGATAGGAGACGAACAGGAGAAGTCCCTTTTCAGTATCTCACACAGATATTGAGTATTTTTCTGGCCACGCTGACTTCAGAGAAGCAGTCCAGGAACTCCACGCTTACCAGATAAGCGTCTTCTCCAAACGTTGTTAGGATACACGTTATCCCTTTTCCCCTGACGCGGTCAGCGCTGGACCCAGGGTCCAAAGGTGGATTCTCCAATCTCCAGGCTTGCGTCTAGTGACATAGTTGCACTGGAGATGGGGCTTCACTTAAAGATGCCAGTCACAGACAGATGGACTCTGGTTGAAATCTGTCTAGGAAGCTATCGGCGTGTCGGTTGCTCCGGCATCCACAGCCGTATAGGCAACCTAACCTTTTCAGCTGTTCTTCCGCAGCTGGCCTTGAGCACAGGGACATCTGTACCGCAGAGGCGTCCGTAACCCGCAATGTCTGCACTGCGACTTACCCTGTTAATACTGTCCTAAAAGTACAGTCGAGGTTTCGGTCCTTCCCAAGCTCCGGTAGGTCCCAATTGTCCTCGGGCAAAAGGGCTACTAAACCTCAGACGGGCTCAGATTCCGGCCGGGCTCAATCACGCCCAAGGAAGGCAGTCGGAGGAACCGCTACCAAGGCGGTCTCCTCAGGACTCTCAGCGCTCTCTCTCTCTCTCTCTCTCCCCGCATCCGCGGTTGATGGCAGAACCCCCGCCTTTGGCGACATTTAGCTGCCACAGGTCACAGACCGGTGGGTGACGGACATTGTGCTCACGTGCACAGGACAGTGTTCTATTCTCGTCCTCCGACTCCATTTCCCTGCTGCAGGCGGTGGATGCTCTAAGAGCAGAAGGAGTGGTGATCCCTGTCCCCCCTCAGGAACGAGGGCGAGGGTTTGTACTCCAATCTCTTTGTGGTTCCAAAAAAGGACGGGTCCTTCCGTCCCGTTCTGGGCCTGACACTGCTCAACGAGCATGCGAACTCCAGGCGGTTCCGGATGGGATCCCTCCGATCCGTCATTACCTCAATGTCTCGAGGAGACTTCCTTGCCTCAACAGACATCAAAGATGCCTATCTCCACGTGCCAATTGCTACGGAGCACCAACGTTTTCTACGTTTTGTGATAGGAGACGAACATCTTCAGTTCGTAGCTCTGCCATTCAGTCTGGCGACAGCCCCACGGGTGTTCACCAAGGTCATGGCAGCAGTGGTAGCAGTCTTGCACTTTCAGGGACACCCGGTGATCCCATACTTGGACGATCTACTCGTCAAAGCACCCTCCCTCGAGGCATGCCAACGCAGCCTGAATGTTACGCTGGAGACTCTCCAGACTTTCGGGTGGTTCATCAATTTGGCAAGGTCAAATCTGTCTCCGACTCAATCAATGGAGTTTCATACTCTATCAGCAATCGTGAAGCTTCCGCTGAACAAGCAGCGTTCACTGCAGACAGAGGTGCAGTCTCTCCTTCAAGGCCAGTCGCACCCCTTAAGGCGCCTCATGCACTTCCTAAGGAAGATGTTGGCAGCCATCGAGGCAGTTCTCTTTGCGCAGTTTCATCTGCGCCAACGGCAATGAGACATTCTCCGCCAATGGGACGGGCAGTCAACCTCCCTGGACAGGGAAGTCTCCCTTTCCCAGACGGCCGAGGACTCTCTGCTATAGTGGCCATAGCCCCCATCCTGGGCACTGGTCACGACAGATACGAGTCGGTCAGGGTGGGGAGCAGTTTGTCTCCGCCACATGGCTCAGGGGACGTGGACTCAGCAGGAGTCCACCCTTCAGATCGATGTTCAAATCGGGGCAGGGTATCTTACCCTATTAGCCTTCCAGAAGTGGCTAGAAAGAGAGCAGATCCGAATCCAGTCGGACATCTCCACAGCGGTGGCATACATCAACCACCAAGAAGGGGCGCGCAGTCAGCAAGCCTTCCAGGAAGTCCGGCGAATCCTCATGTGGGTGGAGGACACAGCATCCACCATATCCGCAGTTCACATCCCGGGCGTAGAAAACTGGGAAGCAGACTTCCTCAGTCGCCAGGGTATGGACGCGGGGGAATGGTCCCTTCACTCGGACGTGTTTCAGGAAATCTGTTGCCGCTGGGGGGTGCCGGACGTCGACCTAATGGCGTCTCGGCACACCAACAAGGTCCCGGCATTTATGGCACGATCGCGCGATCACAGAGCTCTGGCGGCAGACGCCTTAGTGCAAGATTGGTCGCAGTTCCGGCTCACATATGTGTTTCCACCTCTGGCACTCTTGCCCAGAGTACTGCGCAAAAATCAGATCCGATTGCAGCCGCGTCATACTCGTCGCACCAGACTGGCCGAGGAGATCGTGGTACCCGGATCTGTGGCATCTCACGGTCGGCCGACCGTGGTCACTACCAGACTTACTGTCCCAAGGGCCGTTTTCTCCATCGGAATTCTGCGGCCCTGAACCTGACTGGGTGGCTTTTGTGTCCTGGATCCTAGCGTCTTCAGGATTATCACAAGGGGTCGTTGCCACCATGAGACAGGCTAGGAAGCCCACGTCTGCTAAGATATACACAGAACGTGGAAGATTTTTCTTATTCTGGTGCTCTACTCAGGGAGTGTCTCCCTGGCCATTTGCATTGCCTACTTTTCTTTCCTTCCTACAATAGGAGTCAGAAAAGGGCTTGTCGCTCGACTCCCTCAAAGGGCAAGTCTCAGCACTATCCGTGTTTTTTCAGAAGCGTCTAGCACGTCTTTCTAGGGTGTGCACGTTCCCGCAGGGGGTTTGTCATATCGTACCCCCGTACAAGCGGCCGTTAGATCCATGGGATCTGAACAGGGTTCTGGTTGCTCTCCAGAAGCCGCCTTTCGAGCCTCTGAAGGAAGTTTTTTTTTTCTCGCCTGTCACAGAAGGTGGCGTTTCTCGTTGCGATCACATCGCTTCGGCGAGTGTCTGAGCTGGCAGCTCTGTCATCCAAGGCTCCCTTCCTGGTGTTTCACCAGGACAAGGTAGTGCTGCGCCCCATTCCGGAGTTTCTCCCTAAGGTCGTATCCTCGTTTCATCTTAATCAGGATATCTCCTTACCGTCTTTTTGCACTCATCCGGTTCACCGGTATGAGAATGATTGACGTTTGCTAGATCTGGTGAGAGCACTCAGAATCTACATTTCCCGCACGGCGCCCATGCGCCGTGCCGATGCACTTTTTGTCCTTGTCGCTGGTCCGCGCAAGGGGTTGCAGGCTTCTAAAGCCACCCTGGCTCGATGGATCAAAGAACCAATTCTAGAGGCCTACCGTTCTGCGGGGCTTCCGGTTCCTTCAGGGCTAAAAGCCCACTCAACCAGAGCCGTGGGTGCGTCCTGGGCATTACGTCACCAGGCTTCGGCTCAACAGGTGTGCCAGGCAGCTACCTGGTCCAGTCTGCACATTTTCACCAAGCATTATCAGGTGCATACCTATGCTTCGGCGGATGCCAGCTTAGGTAGAAGAGTCCTGCAGGCGGCAGTGACTCCCCCGTAGGGGAGGGCTGTTTTGCAGCTCTAACATGAGGTATTTCTTTACCCACCCAGGGACAGCTTTTGGACGTCCCAATCGTCTGGGTCTCCCAATAGAGCGCTGAAGAAGAAGGGAATTTTGTTACTTACCGTAAATTCCTTTTCTTCTAGCTCTTATTGGGAGACCCAGCACCCGCCCTGTTGTCCTTCGGGATGTTTTTTTGTTGTTTGCGGGTACACATGTTGTTCATGTTGAACGGTTTTTTCAGTTCTCCGATGTTATTCGGAGTTAATTTGTTTAAACCAGTTATTGGCTTCCTCCTTCTTGCTTTGGCACTAAAACTGGAGAACCCGTGATACCACGGGGGGGGTATAGCCAGAGAGGGAGGGGCCTTGCACTTTTGATGTAGTGCTTTGTGTGACCTCCAGAGGGCAGTAGCTATACCCCAATCGTCTGGGTCTCCCAATAAGAGCTAGAAGAAAAGGAATTTACGGTAAGTAACAAAATTCCCTTCTTTTACTTTAGCCAATCAATCTCCAGTTTTTCTTGTTGTGTCTGACATCTGGGGCCCCACAGGATGGTAATGGGCTGTGGGGGCAGCGTGGGGGTCTCGTGATCATCTGATGAGATTTAGGATATTTTTCTACATGTCATCCCTTTCTGTACAGCACAGTGTTGTGGATGATGGGGGTCGTTGTCCGTCCTGGTGTGATCTCTGAGATTCTCTGTTAACTTTATTTACAAAAATATAAATGATATCGCTCGTGATCAGACGTCTGCACACATTTTGTTCCACAAGGTTGAAACTGGGGGTGAAATCCGACAGGAACTGACCTGGAGGAACATCGGGGCGCACTGCAGTCACATCTGGAGCCGCGGTCACGCATTAAACTCTCCGGACGCTCCGACCCCCTCCAGCTTCCTCTGGACGCTCCGACCCCCTCCAGCTTCCTCTGGACGCTCCGACCCCCTCCAGCTTCCTCTGGACGCTCCGACCCCCTCCAGCTTCCTCTGGACGCTCCGACCCCCTCCAGCTTCCTCTGGACGCTCCGACCCCCTCCAGCTTCCTCTGGACGCTCCTCTCTCTCTCTGGAGGCTCCCTCTGGACGCTCCTCTCTCTCTCTGGAGGCTCCCTCTGGACGCTCCTCTCTCTCTCTGGACGCTCCTCTCTCTCTCTCTGGAGGCTCCCTCTGGACGCTCCTCTCTCTCTGGAGGCTCCCTCTGGACGCTCCTCTCTCTCTGGAGGCTCCTCTCTCTCTGGAGGCTCTCTCTGGAGGCTCCTCTCTCTGGAGGCTCCTCTCTCTCTGGAGGCTCCCTCTGGACGCTCCTCTCTCTCTGGAGGCTCCCTCTGGACGCTCCTCTCTCTCTGGAGGCTCCCTCTGGACGCTCCGGCCCCCTCCAGCTTTTTCTGGACGCTCCGGCCCCCTCCAGCTTTTTCTGGACGCTCCGGCCCCCTCCAGCTTTTTCTGGACGCTCCGGCCCCCTCCAGCTTTTTCTGGACGCTCCGGCCCCCTCCAGCTTTTTCTGGACGCTCCGGCCCCCTCCAGCTTTTTCTGGACGCTCCGGCCCCCTCCAGCTTTTTCTGGACGCTCCGACTGCTCTGCAGCTCTGCATTCAGCGCTGTGTCTGTGACAGTCGCGGCTGGATGTAAGCAGCGCAGGACGTCGGAGCTGTGGATTATGCCGGAGCTTTGGTGCGGGAGGGGTTAATAAAATGGTGAATGAGGCTTGTTTGTTTTATTTAAAATAAAGGATTTTTCGGTGTCTGTGTTTTATTCACTTTACTTACAGGTTGATCATGTCAGCTGTCACATAGACGCTGCCATGATCAAGCCTGGAGTTAATGGCGGTGATCCACCACCATTAACCCCTTGTATTACCTTGCTGCCACTGCTACACGGCAGCAAGAAGAGCCGGGGACACGCCGGTGCTGCCGCATAATGCATGCGACAGTCCCGGGGCAGCTGCGGCTGATATTCTCGGCTGCGGGAGGGGGAGGGAGGCGGGGGACATTAACCCTGCCCCTCTCCCTCCCCAGCCTGAGAATACCGGGCCGCCGCTGTGTGTGTGTGTGTGTGTGTGTCTGTGTGTGTCTGTGTGTGTGTGTGTGTCTGTGTGTGTGTGTGTGTGTCTGTCTGTGATCTGTGTTTACTCTCTGCACGGCTTCCTCTTCCTGTAATGACATCACTTCCCTGCAAAACTGCAGACAGGCGATGTACATTACCGGAGGTAAACCGCAAAATACCGCAGGGAATAACGCAGGAAAACGCAGTGAACCGCACAGAATTTGCTTCCTGCGTTATTCCCTGCGGGATTTCACGATTAACATTGGAGTCAATGGAGTGAAATCCCGCAGCGACGTGCGGAAAAGAATTGACATGCAATTGTTTTCTTTGTCGCTCCATTGGGAGACCCAGACAATTGGGTGTATAGCTTCTGCCTCCGGAGGCCACACAAAGTATTACACTTAAAAAAGTGTAACCCCTCCCCTCTGCCTATACACCCTCCCGTGGATCACGGGCTCCTCAGTTTTATGCTTTGTGTGGAAGGAGGCACACATCCACTCATGCATTCCCATTTTAGTCATATCGGTTGGAAGAAAAGAGGGCCCCCACGGGGCCCCCGGCATGCTCCCTTCTCACCCCACTACGTCGGCGGTGCTGTTAAGGTTGAGGTACCCATTGCGGGTGCAAAGGCCGGAGCCTCATGCCGTTTTCCTTCACCATCCCTTAGCGGCTCTGGGAGAAGTGGGATCTTGACCGGTCATCCATTTACTGGGACCGGGCTCCCTCCGCAGCCCCTGTGGGAATCTGCCAGACAGGAGTCTATGCATCCTCAGGGACCGGGCCCTGCATCTATAAGGTACTCTGTGTCCCCATGGGGACTGTGCATGGAGCGCTTGTTTCCCGGACGCTGCAGCAGCTGCTGATTTGTGAAGACCGGGACTTCCGCGCCGACCGTGCCTGCTTGTCGGCCGCGGTCTTAAATTTAGTCCCCGGCTTCATTGCGGCCTAGTAGCATAACTCCCGCCCCCGGGCCTGCCAGTCAGGGGTAAGGGCGGGATGGCCGACCTGACGTCGGTGGTGAGGGCTGGAGCATCCTGTATGTTTCCTCCCCCCTCACTGATCACTGTGGGGCCCCAGATTCCCGCACTTTCATAGCGCCGCCCACGGCTCCCTCCTCCCCTGAGAGCTCCAGCAGCCATTTTTACTGCACATTCTGCCGGTGGAGGATTTTCAGGAACGAGCTCTGCAGCTCTGGGAGACCTAAGGCAGGGAATCTGGAGGACACACACCCCGCTTTGGGCGGTCGGTAAGCCACGCCAGTCACCCGGTGCTGGTCCCCTTAGGGTGCCGGAGTATGTATGTATGTATGTATGTATGTATGTATGTATGTATGTGTATGTGTGTGTGTGTGTGTATGTATATATATATATATATATATATATATATATATATATATATATATATATATATATATATATATATATATATATATATATATATATATATATATATATATATATATATATATATATATATATATATATATATATATATATATATATATATATATATATATATATATATATATATAATTTTCTGTTCGGCCGGGTTGTTTACCCTTTCCCATATACCCTCAGTGATCACTCTCCTAGGAGACAACAGCATGTCGTCCACAAGGAGCAAGGGCGCTAAGGCACAGGTTTTTTTTGCAACCTGTACCTCTTGTGGGGCTATGTTACCTGCGGGTTCCACCTACCCTCACTGTGAGCAATGCTCGACCCCTGTTTCGCTTGCTCAGCCGGAGCCTCGGTCACTAGTGGGCCCCTCGGCTCAGGCAGACCCCCCTGCTTCCACTGTCCAGGCGGCAGGGATATAGTTTGCAGTTTTTGCTGAGAAACTCTGAGTCACTTTCACAATCCATGGCTCAGTCTATGGAAAAATGGTCTGCCAAGCTATTAGAAGCCTTGCAGCCCAGACCGGTCCTTACACAGGCCCCGGGCCCTGTTGCATCGTCGCCTCCAGGTCCCTCTCGGTCCGCGCCGCAGCGCGCTCCCGGGGTGGCCCCTAGGTCTCACGTGGAGGACTCCTGCACGGACCACAGTCCCAGACCGGCTAAGCGGGCTCGCTGGGAATCTTCCCCGACTTCTTCACGCTGCTCGGGTTCCCAGCTTGAGGACTCTCTGGAGGAAGAGGCGGACGTCGCAGCTCAGGGCTCTGACCCTGACGTTGCCCTCAATCTTGATACACCTGAAGGGGACGCCTTAGTAAATGATCTTATTTCGTCTATCAACCAGGTGTTAGATCTATCTCCCCCGCCTCCACCTATAGAGGAGTCGGCTTCTCAGCAGGAGAAACACCAGTTTAGGTTTCCCAAACGTACACGGAGTGAGTTTTTCGATCACTCTAACTTCAGAGATGCTGTCCAGAAGCACAGAGCATTTCCGGACAAGCGCTTTACTAAGCGCCTTAATGACACACGTTACCCCTTCCCCTCTGACGTAGTTAAGGGTTGGGCTCAATGTCCCAAGGTGGATCCTCCAGTCTCTAGATTGGCGGCTAGATCTGTGGTATCAGTTGCAGATGGCTCATCGCTCAAGGATGCCACTGACAGGCAGATAGAGCTCCTGGTGAAATCCATCTATGAAGCCACGGGCGCGTCTTTTGCCCCGGCTTTTGCAGCCGTGTGGGCACTCCAAGCTATCTCAGCTTGTCTGTCTGAGATTAATGCGGTCACACGTGCCTCTGCTCCACAAGTTGCGTCTTTGACTTCTCAGGCGTCGGCTTTTTCGTCCTACGCCATGAACGCCGTCCTGGACTCTGCTAGCCGTACAGCGGTGGCATCCGCTAATTCTGTGGCAGTCCGCAGGGCCATGTGGCTGCGCGAATGGAAGGCAGACTCTGCTTCCAAAAAGTTCTTAATCGGTTTGCCGTTTTCTGGCGACCGATTGTTTGGCGAACGATTGGATGAAATTATTAAGGAATCCAAGGGAAAGGACTCTTCCTTACCCCAGTCCAAACCGAAGAGACCTCAGCAACGGAAAATACAACCGAGGTTTCGGTCCTTTCGGCCCTCAGCCAAGTCCAAATCCTCTTCGTCCAACAGGACAGAGAAAGGCCAGAGGAACTCCTATGCGTGGCGGTCTAAGTCACGCCCCCAAAAAGCCGCCGGAGGCACTGCCTCCAAGGCGGCCTCCTCATGACTTTCGGCTTCCCCGAACCGCATCCTCGGTCGGTGGCAGGCTCTCCCGCTTTTGCGACGCCTGGTCGCCACATGTTCAAGACCGATGGGTGAGAGACATTCTGTCTCACGGTTACAGGATAGAGTTCAACTCTCGTCCTCCGACTCGTTTCTTCAGAACATCTCCGCGCCCCTCTCGGGCCGACGCACTTTTTCAGGCAGTGGGCGTTCTGAAGACAGAAGGAGTTGTGATTCCCGTTCCCCCTCAGGAACATGGTCACGGCTTTTACTCCAACTTGTTCGTGGTGCCAAAGAAGGACGGATCATTCCGTCCCGTTCTGGACCTCAAACTGCTCAACAGGCATGTGAGCACCAGAAGGTTTCGGATGGAATCTCTCCGCTCGGTCATCGCTTCGATGTCACAAGGAGACTTCCTAGCATCGATCGACATCAAGGATGCTTATCTCCATGTGCCGATCGCACCCGAACATCAACGCTTCCTGCGTTTCGCCATCGGGGACGAACACCTTCAGTTCGTGGCATTGCCTTTCGGCCTGGCGACAGCCCCACGGGTTTTCACCAAAGTCATGGCATCCGTTGTGGCGGTTCTACACTCTCAGGGCCACTCGGTGATCCCTTACTTAGACGATCTCCTAGTCAGGGCACCCTCCCGGGTGGCGTGTCAACACAGCCTGACCGTCGCTCTGGCGACTCTCCAGCAGTTCGGGTGGATCATCAACTTCCCAAAATCCAAGTTGACACCGACCCAATCACTGACTTACCTCGGGATGGAGTTTCATACAGTCAGCGGTAGTCAAGCTACCACTGGACAAACAGCTTTCTCTGCAGGCAGGGGTGCAATCTCTTCTTCGGGGTCAGTCACACCCCTTAAGGCGCCTCATGCACTTCCTGGGGAAGATGGTGGCAGCAATGGAGGCAGTGCCCTTCGCGCAGTTCCATCTGCGCCCACTCCAATGGGACATTCTCCGCAAATGGGACAGGAGGTCGACTTCCCTCGACAGGAACGTCTCTTTCCCCTGCAGCCAAAACGTCTCTTCAGTGGTGACTTCTCCCCACTTCTCTATCGCAGGGAAAATCCTTCCTGCCCCCGACCTGGGCTGTGGTCACCACGGACGCGAGCCTGTCAGGGTGGGGAGCGGTTTTTCTCCACCACAGGGCTCAGGGAACCTGGACTCCGATAGTCTTCCCTTCAGATCAATGTTCTGGAGATAAGGGCAGTGTATCTAGCCCTATTGGCTTTCCATCGGTGGCTGGAGGGCAGACAGATCCGTATACAGTCGGACAACGCCACGGCTGTCGCGTACATCAACCACCAGGGCGGCACGCGCAGTCGTCATGCCTTCCAGGAAGTCAGGCGGATTCTGCAGTGGGTGGAAGCAACAGCTTCCACGATCTCCGCAGTTCACATCCCGGGCGTAGAAAACTGGGAAGCAGATTTTTTCAGTCGTCAGGGCATGGACGCGGGGGAATGGTCTCTTCACCCAGACGTGTTTCGAGAGATCTGTCGCCGCTGGGGAACGCCGGACGTCGATCTCATGGCGTCACGGCACAACAACAAGGTCCCGGCCTTCATGGCACGGTCTAAAGATCACAGAGCTCTGGCGGCGGACGCGTTAGTTCAGGATTGGTTGCAGTTTCGACTTCCTTATGTATTTCCTCCTCTGGCGATGCTGCCCAGAGTGTTACGCAAGATCAGATCCGACTGTCGTCGCGCCATTCTCGTCGCTCCAGATTGGCCGAGGCGGTCGTGGTACCCGGATCTGTGGCATCTCACGGTGGGTCAGCCGTGGGCGCTTCCAGACCGCCCAGACTTGCTGTCACAAGGGCAGTTTTTCCATCTGAATTCTGCGGCCCTCAACCTGACTGTGTGGCCATTGAGTCCTGGCTCTTAGCGTCTTCAGGGTTATCTCAGGATGTCATTGCCACTATGAGACAGGCCAGGAAACCAACGTCCGCCAAGATATATTACAGGTCTTGGCGGATCTTCTTGTCCTGGTGCTCTGATAATGGTTTTACTCCCTGGCCTTTTGCCTTACCCATTTTTCTTTCATTCCTTCAATCCGGAATGGACAAGGGTTTGTCACTGGGCTCTCTCAAGGGACAAGTATCGGCGCTCTCAGTATTTTTTCAAAAGCGCCTGGCAAGGCTTCCGCAGGTCCGCACGTTCCTACAGGGAGTTTGCCACATAGTTCCACCCTACAAGCGTCCGCTGGAACCCTGGGACCTTAACAGGGTGCTAACGGCTCTTCAGAAACCACCTTTCGAGCCGCTGCGGGATGTCTCTTTATCACGTCTTTCGCAGAAGGTGGCATTCCTAGTGGCAGTTACCTCACTCCGAAGAGTGTCGGAGCTTGCAGCGCTGTCATGCAAAGCCCCCTTCCTGGTTTTTCACCAGGATAAGGTGGTTCTGCGTCCTGTACCGGAATTTCTCCCTAAGGTGGTATCTCCTTTTCATCTCAATCAGGATATCTCCTTACCTTCATTTTGCCCTCATCCAGTTCACCAATGTGAAAAGGATTTGCATTCATTAGATCTAGTGAGAGCACTCCGGCTCTACGTGTCTCGCACGGCGCCCCTGCGCCGTTCAGATGCGCTCTTTGTCCTTGTCGTTGGCCAGCGTAAGGGTTCGCAGGCTTCCAAGTCAACCTTGGCTCTGTGGATCAAGGAACCGATTCTCGAAGCCTACCGTTCTTCTGGGCTTCCGATTCCTTCAGGGCTGAAAGCCCATTCTACCAGAGCCGTGGGTGCGTCCTGGGCATTGCGGCACCGGGCTACGGCTCAGCAGGTGTCAGGCAGCTACGTGGTCTAGTCTGCACACTTTCACGAAACACTATCAAGTGCATACCTATGCTTTGGCAGACGCCAGTCTAGGTAGGCGAGTCCTTCAGGCGGCGGTGGCCCACTTGTAAGAGGGGGCCGTTTCGGCTCTTTCTATTGAGGTATTCTTTTACCCACCCAGGGACTGCTTTTGGACGTCCCAATTGTCTGGGTCTCCCAATGGAGCGACAAAGAAGGGAATTTTGTTTACTTACCGTAAATTCCTTTTCTTCTAGCTCCTATTGGGAGACCCAGCACCCGCCCCTGTTCCCTTCGGGCTGGTTGTTCTTTTGTGTACACATGTTGTTCATGTTGAATTGTTCTTTTGGTTCATGGTTTTCAGTTCTCCGAACATCCTTCGGATTGAATTTACCCTAGACCAATTTATAAGTTTTCTCCTTCCTGCTTTTGCACCAAAACTGAGGAGCCTGTGATCCACGGGAGGGTGTATAGCAGAGGGGAGGGGTTACACTTTTTAAAGTGTAATACTTTGTGTGGCCTCCGGAGGCAGAAGCTATACACCCAATTGCTGGGTCTCCCAATAGGAGCTAGAAGAAAAGGAATTTACGGTAAGTAAACAAAATTCCCTTCTTTGCTGTGGGAATCCCGCAGCCAAACATGCAGCTGTCAAATTCTGCATAGTGCGCACAGGATTTTTTTTGCCCATAGGTTTTGCTGGTGATTCACTGCAGAGATGTTGTGAACATTTTCTGCAGCGAAACATGCAGCAAAATCCGGTAAGTGCGCACATAGCCTAAAGAGCAAACTGGTTGTAGGATTTTCCTACCCCATCTGAAAGTAGCATGATATTGAGGCAGAGATCCCAATTCCATCAATGTACCACTTACTTTGCTGGATGCTGCAGTTCTGATTTAAGGGAATCTGTCACCAGGTTTTTGCTACCTTATCTGAGAGCAGCATAATGTAGGGATAGAGACCCCGATTCCATCTATGTATCAATTAGTTTACTGGGTGCTGCAGTTGTGATACAATCAGTTTTTAGATGGGCGTGTGCGTGATATGGGGCCACAGCATTCGTATCCAATTTTTATGGATAAATTGCAATACTGTAACATAGGAACCTGAATGGTCTTTTTTAAATTATTAATTGATGAAAATGTGAAAGACACGGATTGCACATTCACCCAACCTCAGCCCCCCATGGTCTGTCACTTTTTACATTTTGAACTTCCTGCCAGCCCCTCCTGTGTCTTCAGACTACATTTCCTCCAAGAGCATGGTGTCCTGGCTTCTGGGGGGAGCTGGATCTGTCTGCCAGCTCAGTATCTACACAGACAGGTGCCTGTATGGGCACTCCAGTCATTCAACTGGGTGCCTTTGACTGCTGTGACCAGCACTGATTGGGTTAATTGCATCCCATGCAAGCTCTCCTCTCCCTTGCTTAATGTGGTCCAATGGGATTCTCCCCCCCTACCTTTCCTCCTCCTTATATTCCCAGTGTCCAGCTTGTCCGGTCTCTCCTTGCTGTTGCAAGACCCGGAGGCAGCTGTGTTGCTGTGCACCTGGAGAGAGTGAGTAATGGCGGACGATCTAACCGCTGCCATCCTGGAGCGCATCAGGAGGGAAGGGGATGCATGGCTGTCATCCCTTGTTGTTAGCCAGCGTCCCGTCCATCCTGACAATATAGCTCCTGCCCCTGTCCATCCCTGCCAGCAGGCGGTCAGTGCGGCGTTTCTCAGCCTCAGGTGGTTACTGAGGCTGTTACTACAAACCCCCCTATGTTAAATGCAGCCATGGCCTCTGCTCCTGCTGCCATTAACCCCCTCACCCCCCCCCCCCTTCCTGGCTGCTTAGATGCTGCTTCCCTACTATCCCTACTTCCTCAACCCCCTTTATTAACCCCTTGTCTGTCAGCACTGCCCCCTGCTGGTACGGCTGCTACCATCCTACCCCGAGCCACTGATCCCGAACGTGCGGGTGCTGGATCCCCGTCACGCCGTCATCGCCATCGTGGTTGTGGTACCCGCTCCGCATGATCCTCCTCCGCGCCATCTCGCACCGCTGGCCGGCGTCGCCCGCGTAGCCGGGTTCATGGTAGTCGGAGCAGCCGTTCGCAACGTCACAGGGCTTCAGGCAGGAGCCATCGTTCAAGATCTTCCCGGTGGCGCTCGCCTTCTTCTTCTGACAATTCGTCATGGTCATCAGAGAGTCCACGCCGCAGCGAGGGTCATAGGTCTCATCGGTCGTCTCGCCAGAATAGAGCTGAAGTGGACCTGCCGACGTCACCCGCCCCAACCCAGCCTCCTCCGATTCCTCAAGGAAGTGGTGAGTACGATTATTCTGGGGCTTGGGGTAATAATCCTTCTATCGTCCCTATTTTAAAAGCCCTTACCGCCCAGGTTCAACCCCCTGGTCCTAATAAGGTTCATATTAACCCCTTACATTTCAATCAATTTACTCAAAAACCCCCACCGGTGCGTGCTGACATACACAAGGATGCATTCTTCTGTGGTGTTTCGCCCCTTGGCTCTCACTTAGACCAGGAAACAATAGAAAAAATTTGGGCTAATGACTATGTAGGTATCTGGTCCCTGGTGTCTACTGATCAGCATGCGGTCGATAAGGAGCGCAGAGCGGGCGATAAGCCTTTTGAACGTAGACCGAAGGTTGCCCGTACCATGAACAATTGGCTTCAGGCCTTTGCGGTTCTAGGCTGTGTCATGGGGCAGAAACACCCTGAGCGATGTTCTGAGTTATTCATTTACTTAGACTCCATTTATAATTCATATAAAGCTCATGGCGGTTCGGCCTGGTGGAAGTATGATGAGGAGTTCCGCAGGCGCCTGGCACTCCAACCACACTTAGGTTGGGGTGTGAAGGCGACTGATTCGTGGCTTCGCCTTATGTTAGCGCAAAAACATACAGCCCCCTTTCACGCAGCGGCCCCTGCCCATACAGCCGGATCAGGGCCAGGGGCCGTTCGCAGGCCCGGCTGCTGCTGGTTATACAATGAGGGTCACTGCAGATTTTTCGGACTCTGTAAGTATAAGCATGAGTGCTCAGCCTGCGGAGGTTCCCATGCGGCGGTCAAATGCAATCGCCCCCCCTCAAAATTGCCTTCAAAGTCTTCACAACAATCCGAAGCCAAGGACCCCGGTGAGCGTAGCCGCAATGGGGCCTTGGCTCGACCGTTACCCCAATAAAGACGCAGGTTCTCAATTGCGTTTCGGTTTCACTTTTGATTTTTTTTCATCCCCTTTCAATTTTCCAAGAGCCCTGTTTTTGCAACCAATTTAAAATCTGCAAAGGAAGCACCTCTTGTGCTGCAAGAAAAGCTGCAGCACAAAGTTTTGATGGGTAGCCTTTCCTGATATCCCCTTTTTCAATTTGCGTGTTTCTCCTTTGGGCGTTGGCCCAAAGAAAGAAGCGGGCAAGTTTCGCTTAAAGGGAACCGGTTATCAGAAATTTAGCTATAAAGCTAAAAGTTTCCCCCTCTGCAGCTCCCGGGCTGCATTCTAGGAAGCTTCCTATAGTTTTTGTGGCCCCTTTTATTCCAAAATAAATACTTTATAAACTTGTACCTTTTTCTTATGCAAATTTCTTTAATCGTCCATGGGGGCGGGCTGCCTGATGTACGTTGCTATAAGGAATAACGTTTGGAACACCATTCTAAGTCCGAACTGGGTGCAAAAACCTAAAACCCAGCAGTTTCTGCTATTACATGTATTCCCCTTACATAGTCACTGGTGTGCATACCTTATCTCCCCATAGTGATGTTTTTTAGGTTTTTGCACCCAGTTCGGACTTAGAATGGAGTTCCAAACGTTATTCTTATTTGTTAGTATTTTTTTCGTTTGTGAACCCTCCCCAACCACACCTATTGCCAATCCATACCATACGCATAAATAGCCTGGGTCTCAGCTTCCCATACACGGTAAGTTTTTTAACTGCATGAGAGGACACACACAAGCTAGGGACCCCAACGTAGAGAAATACTTTGGCGTAGTGTTGGGGCTCTATTGCATTTATCAATTCAGTAGCTAAATTTCTCTTGATTCATATGTTCATGGCAGTAATGCAGATTCCATTTTTCACATTTTCACTCTTACATATAGCTATTGGATTTTTCAAGTCAGTATTCACACAGCAGTTTCTGCTATTCCATGTATTCCCCTTACATAGTCACTGGTGTGCATACCTTATCTCCCCATAGTGATGTACGTTGCTGTCCTCCTGCCGATTTACGCCGCCCCCGAACGCTGAATTTCAAACCTCAGGACGCCGCCCCTGGGCGCCCGTGGTCCCGCGCATGCGCTGTGCTACTGTAGCGGTGCCGTGCACTGCGTGCACGTGTGACCGCTGGTGACGCTTTGCGCGGGCACCGACTGCTCCGTCCGCTCCTCCCATCTATTTCCTGCTGCTGAGCAGGATGGGAAGGAGGTGACGTCCGGTCATCTGGCCAGCGATCAGAACGCTGGAGGAATTTGCGAAAGTGCGGTCACGAGGTTATGGGCGGCACTTGCTGATGACACTCACAGCGCCGCCCATAACCTCGTGCCCGCGCAAAGCGTCACTAGCGGTCACACGTGCACGCAGTGCACGGCACCGCTACTCTAGCACAGCGCATGCGCGGGACCAGGGGCGGCGTCCTGAGGTTTGAAATTCAGCGTTCGGGGGCGGCGTAAATCGGCAGGAGGACAGCAACGTACATCAGGCAGCCCGTCCCCATGGAAGATTTAAGAAATTTGCATACGAAAAGGTACAAGTTTATAAAGTATTTATTTTGGAATAAAAGGGGCCACAAAAACTATAGGAAGCTTCCTAGAATGCAGCCCAGGAGCTGCAGAGGGGGAACTTTTAGCTTTATAGCTAAATTTCTGATGACAGGTTCCCTTTAATCCACCATTTATCTCACCCCAAGGGTTCTTCAGTGAATGATGGGATTTCTGAAGCGGATGCATCTGTCTTGTACGTTTCTTTTGACAGAGCTGTCACCCTACTGAAGGAGGCGGGGCCAGGGGCGTTGATGGCCAAGTCTGACATTGAGTCGGCCTTTCGCCTTCTGCCAGTGCACCCGGATTGTTACCACCTCCTAGGGCTTTCTGTGGACGGTTTTTACTATTACGACACCTGCCTCCCCATGGGTTGTTCTATCTCTTGCCATTACTTTGAACTTTTCAGCTCCTTCCTAGAATGGGTCCTCAGGTTTGAAACGGGAATCCGATCAGTCATTCACTACCTCGACGATTTTTTTGTTTGTTGGCCCTCGGGATTCCCAGGTCTGCTCAACCCTTTTGGATTCCTTTCGTTCACTTATGTCTGTTTTCGGTGTCCCCCTTTCCGCCGATAAAACTATTGGTCCCGTAACTTCGCTGTCTTTTCTGGGGATTGAAATTGATTCTGTTGGTATGTTTTTTTCGCCTCCCACAGGAGAAGGTTGCTAAGCTCCTTGAGCTCATACAAGGCTTTTGTTCGGTTCGCAGCGTTACACTTCGGCAAATGCAGTCTTTGCTTGGGCTATTAGTTTTTGCTTGCCGTGTCATGCCCATGGGCAGGATTTTCTCCAGGCGTTTATCCCTTTCCACCAAGGGTATTCGCCTTCCCCATCACAGGATTCGTATAACACCCCCTCTTCGTTCAGATCTAATGGTTTGGAGAGAATTCCTACTGTCCTATAATTGCCAGACCTACTTCCAGACACCAGAGGTTTTTAATGACGAATTACCCCTTTTTTTCTGATGCGGTGGCATCCTCTGGTTTCGGGGTTATTTTTGGTGACCAGTGGTGTGCGGAGCCATGGTCTGCATGCTGGCACAGCTCCGCAGTCACAAGTAATGATACTCTCCTTGAGCTTTTTCCCTTTGTGACGGCTGTCGCCATTTGGGGCCCTGAGCTCCGCAATAGAAAAATATGTTTCTGTTCTGATAATTTGAGTGTCGTCCATGCTATTCATTTTTTGACATCTTCTTCCCTCCCGGTTATTAGGCTTATCAGATTTCTGGTATTGAAATGTTTGTTTTTAAATATCTTACTGCGTGCCCGCCATGTTCCTGGCTTTCATAATGCTTGTGCTAACTCTCTTTCTCGCTTTCAGTGGCAGACATTCAGAGAGCTATCCCCTTCAGCCCAGTTGGAAAGTCTTCCGTGCCCATCGTACCTGTGGGATCTGCTGGAGCCCAATTGATGCCGTTAATAAGATCTTCGGTGACGCAATCAACCTGGCAAGCCTACGGTAAGGCATGGTCTGAATGGTCTAGTTTTGCCAGTGATAAGCCGGTTATGTCTTGTGATGCTAGTCGTCTGGAGGTCACATGTGATTATTTACTCCACCTCTTCCAGACAGGCGTTTCAGGTTCTGTGGCGCAGCATCGCCTCTCAGGTGTGTCCTTTCATTTTCGTCTTCTTGGCTGGCCGGATGTTACTAAAGTATTTTTCGTCCGCCAGGTGATCAAAGGTTGGAAGAGAAGCAGAGTCTCGGTAGAGAGCAGGCGCCCTATTTCTATTGTTTTCTGTACGCCATCCAGGGCCCGGTTTGCCCTAGAACAGTGATGGCGAACCTGTGGCACTCCACCTGTTGCAAAACTACAATTCCCATCATGTCTTCACAGCCAAAGCTTTTGCTTTTAATGGCCAGGCATGATGGGAATTGTAGTTTTGCAACAGCTGGAGTGCCACAGGTTCGCCATCACTGCCCTAGAACATTGGTCGCTACGTATCTTTCCTTTCGGCGCGCCGTTTTTTGTTTTTTTTCTCCCATGAAGATGATTCCCCCCTCACACGTTTTCAATTTTTGTCCATTTTTCGGAAGTGCTTGCGCAATCTAAGCTTACGGCCGGCGGAATTCGGTACTCATTCCTTTAGGATTGGCGCTGCTACCGAGGCTGCTCGCGCAGGCCTCTCCAATCAGGAAATTCAGAGGATTGGTCGTTGGCGTTCTTCATGCTTTGCTCGCTATATTCGACCTGAGTTATTACTGTTCTAATATGTGTTTCTTTATAGGTACAAACCCGGTGGTCTGCATATTGGGTCACTCTTATGTGTTTTGGGCGTCTCAGCGTGCGGAACAGCGTCCCAGTGGAAGATGCCTTGGCCTTCGTGGAGTGGATGTGTTCTGGAAGGGTATTCGGGGCCTTACATGGCCTCAGGTGTTGCCAGAAGTGGTCTCGTTGTCCCGCATGGTTTCAGCTCCATTAATTCTCATTATTCATGCGGGTGGAAATGACCTTTGTTCTTTCTGACCTACAGGATGGAATTGAGCAAGCCCTTCTCTTTCTGGGTGGGGGTCGGAGCACAGTATAAATACTCTGCTCCTCCTTGGCGGTCATGTAATGTTTACAAGGCTGATTTGCTGCTCTTCTGCCGGGAGTCCGGCTGGTGATTAATATTTGCACTGAGATGTGCATTGGCCTTTCGGCCCGTTATGAGAGTTTATAATGGTTTACAATTCTATGGCTGTGACCGACCTCCATCCAATAAAGGAGTGTTTTGTTAAATTATGGTGTGGTCTTTTTCTTGCATGGGACTGAGGGGTTTAGTTAAGGGGTTTATGGTTCGCAGCAGTCTGCAGTGCTGTTCATGTAGTTAAATTCATCAATATAATGGTGTCGGAGTGCACATACCAACAACTTCGGTGCCATTTTATTGAAGACACGGTTTCTGGTGACTGGTGATATTCAGTTTGTTTCAGATGATAATCAGTGTCTTCAATAAAATGGCGCCGAGTTGGCGGTATGCACATGGGCTGAATCAGTCACCATTTTATTGAAGATTTCAACTACAACGTGAACATAGCACTGTGCAAGCGGCCATAGAGGTAATGGAGATGGACACTGTGCAAAGCTTAAAATGGAGGGAAGGAGCCAGGGTAGGAATAGATAAAGAGCCCACCCACAAAGTCCCGCCACAATGCTAAATCATCGCCCCCCCGGGGTCAATAACTAGTCCTGTATAATGAAGGCTGGAGGCAGGCTCCTCTTCTGGGCAGCATATGCCCGTAGCCCAGAAGATATGAAAGGATTTTTGCCAGACACCCCCTCATCCAGGAGGCATACAGGGGTGACTAATTTCACCTTAAATGCTACCTGTATTTCCTTTAAAAAAAAAACCAAAAAAAAAAAACCCACACAAATACCAACTCAAAAAAGGCATGACCGATTTCCTTTAAGTGGTGGGAAACATATGTTCCTTTTGTCAACATTTTGTGAGACCCATAAATGTTTTTGTTTTCCAGGCTCTGGTGATTGCTTTTTTGCACCCTCCGCTGACCTTTAGACGGATACCATTTTTTGGGTAGATACAATCTTTTGATCGCCTCTTATGGCATTCTATTTATGGGAGGCAAAACCCCCTGCAATTCTGGAGTTTTGATTTTCTAAACTTGTGATGCCATTTACAGATCTGATTTTAGATTTTCACAGATCAGACATTTCTGAAGGTAGTGATACCAAATGGGTATTTTTTAAAATTGCCTTCATTTCAATGGGAGAAAAGGGGGGGAGAGATGAACTTGGGCTTTCCCCACCTTCTATTGTATTTACTTGCCCCCTAGGGGACGTGAAGCGACCATCGTCTGATGGCTTGTGCTGCACATCAGCACGGCTCTGTATAGCACAAATTACCATCTCCCATGAACGCTAGCTCATGGACAGCGTTCACTGTAGGATTGTAATGACACAAGGCTCATCAGCTGACCCCTGGTTGTCACTGCAACCCATCAGCGCACCAAGAGCACGTTATGAAGCGAGCTAATGGGAGAGGGGAATGACGCACCCCCTGTTGGTGCTTTTTAAATCCCTCTGAAGAGATTGACAGAGGGACTTTATTAGAAGCAGGTGGAGCTCCAATTTGTCCGAAGCCGTTTGAGGCACATGATGGCGGATTAAATCAGCGGTCATGTGCAGGCTCCGCACGTGAGCCCGCAACAAAGGCGGGGACCAAAGTTTACGTCATATGTTGTGAAGGGTGGATCCCTTTCCAATCCAGTACACCTTTCTATGAGGCGTCGTACCTTCACTAGTCACCGGACTCACCTCATGCTCTTTTTGAGTTTGTTTCTCCAGCATTTCAAATTCATTTATTTCCAGTTTCTTCTGAAGACATTTTTCCAGGTAGGAAATGTCTTTTTTCAGGCTTTCGTTCTCAGCTAATAGATGATCAAACTCATTCTGCATTTTGCCCAGTTGATCATGAGCCCTTTGCTAAAGGGGAAAGGGGTGAAAAGTGAAAAAAGTTGACTCCGTATTTAAAATAGTATTTAAAATAGTGGTAATAGTGTTCTCTAATATAGACAGCAAATACTGTTTCTGCCATGAGAGCTTCACATATTTCAAGACTTTCCAGCAAATCATTTTGGTCATTCTGTAAATGAATCATATATAGCTAGTGTCATCTTTCAGAAGAAAACCAAGACCTTTCAGCTTTTAACGTCAGGAAGGAGAAAAAGGAAGAGGCGAACAAGGTATCATAGTATCATAGTTTTTAAGGTTGTGTAAAGAGTGTGGCAGATAACAAAGACAGGCCTAGTGGCCGACCCCATGTAGTTCAAATGAGCCACGCCAACAAATTTTTCAGTACCCTTTTCCTCTACCTTATGGTAATGCAGATGTATGATAAGCTGGTGGAAAGCACCAACTATCTTGACGATCAAATTTTCGAGGTTCTCCAAGCAGCAAATAGTACCATTGCCATACAGAGACAATTAATCATTGTAACCAACATACTTTGGCACTGGATTACCTCACAGCTGCCCAAGGGGGGATTTGCCAAATAATAGGTCCCAGCTGTTGTCACTACATAGACCCAAAAGGAACCTTAAAAGCGCAAGCCAGCCTGAGATACAAAAGTTAAGAAAAAAATATGATGAGGTACTCAGGAGCTCAGATGCATGGTGGAGCAATACATTTTCAATGTTCAACCCCGCAAACTGGTTTAAGGGAATAGGAGGATGGTTAATGGGGATGCTGCAATCATTATTCCAAGTGCTACTCTGTCTATTAGTGGCCCATGTAGTGTTTAAATTGTTAATGGCTCTGTTTTCCTGCTGCGTGAAGAAATGCAAAGATAGTAATTATTCAGCGCCAATATGAAATTTCTAACATATACTCTTTTCTACTCTTTCCCATAGAATCACCTAGGTGTGTTATGATGTGACTCTTGTTGGGAGGTATGCAGACTCAGTACCCGCAGGACGGATGTGGATTTGAAGACTTCACACCCCCAGGCAACCCGCGGCTTGGACAGCATCCGGTGACCAGCCTGCTAGTCCAGCTTCTCCATAGGATCCAGTCCCATCACGCACGCCAAAGGGGGGATTGTAAGGAAAGAGTTAACTAAACTTGAGTAGCTAGTCACCCACGCCATTTTCAAGAAGTACAAACCGACCCATCTACGCTCTAGATGGGTGGGCAAGAGCCAAGGACAAATGAATTATCGAAACCATGAACTCACGCTTTGCCGAGAATCGAAACTTACGCTTTGCCGAGAATCGAAACTTACGCATATGCACACGACATAGCTACGCCCAAATTAACTTGATAAAAACCTGTATGTGTAATAAACTTCAGTTCAGAGCGCACACTGTTGCTTTATGTGCAGATACCAGTCTCTGTCTGTATCTCATTAAGGTTGAGAGAAGCTGAGGGGGTGACCGGGACCCTGTCCACATTCGGTCATCGCTGGCAACAGTTGTGACCTATTTAGGGGTCAACCTAACAACCTCAGTAAGAAAGCCATGGACCCCATAGGGGGGAGGGGCGACATGACCAAAGGGAAGGGAGGGAGTGAGGGGGTTAATAAAGTGAAATAAGGGGATTATGGGACATCGTAGGGGATTGGTGGAAAAGGGTCCCTATAGGGGAGGGGGGGGGAGTATATAAGCTATAGGGGAGGGGTCTTACCTTCCCTTGTGATTCCGGACGGCGAAGGATTCAGACCCAGGACCAAGGACCCAGCATGGCGGACCTCCAGGAGCTCGATAGGCTCCTCAGAGCGGCAATGGCGGTGCACGGGGCTCAGGCAGTGCAGTCCCACGTCAGGGCTGCCTGGGCTTCCCCGTCGGCACCTGCCCCTTGCTCCCCCCCTAGACGCGGGCGGCGTTCCAGGCCCCCCATCCGATATTCCCCAGGAGCAGGGGGGGCAAGGAGGCACAGCGAGAGTCCCCCTCGGGACCCTCCGCGGCGGGGCGGGCAGCGGCAGCTCCCTGCGTCTGCCCCGGCCACCGGGAGGAATCTCTGGCGAGGCCGCGGCGGCCGAGAAGGGGGCGTGGCCAGCCCGGGGCCTCCTTCCGGTCTCCGACCTCGGGCTGGAGTCCGAACCCCTGCGGCGTCTCCCGGCCGGGAGCGAGCCCGGCGACGAAGTGAGGCCAGCGGCGGCCTGGATGGAGGCGGGCCCGGCCTGAGGTCCACTTCCGGTCCCAGGCCTCGGGCTCAATTTTCCAGGCCGGCGGCAGCCCGGGATCGGGGGCGTGCCCAGTGCGGGACGGAGGCCCGGAGAGGGGGCGTGTCCAGCCTGGGGCCCACTCTGGACGCCGGGCCCCCGGCGGTGGGGCACGTCCCGGCGGCAGCAACCACACGGAAGCGTGCCCGGCAGAGGAATGAGGCCGGCAGTACCCCCCAAGGACCGTGGGGGGGCCGGGCGCAGGCAGCCAGCAGGGGGACCGGTGTGGGCAGGCGCCACCCGGATACCTGCGAAGCTGGGGAAAGTAGGGGGGATGGCGGGAGCCCGGCGGTGACTGTCAGGTCCCTCAGATAAGCTGCACTGCGCCCCTCGGCCGCGGTCTCCCTCGGGCGGGGGAGGACCCAGCGGGAGGTTCCGGTCGGAGGCCCTGGAGGGCGAGGAACAACGGTGGGGAGCCCCCTGAGTCTGGGGAACGGCTCCTCCAGGAAGAGGCCTCGGTCAGCGGCGGCCCAGGGGACAGGACGGTCTCGTGGGCTGTCGCCGCACAGCAAGCGACGGATGTCGACCGCCAGTGCCCACGCGGCGGCCCAGGAGGGCGGCCGTGGTGGAGGGGACGCATCGGCTGCATCCTCTGGAGCGGGACCGGTAGGGGACGACTACAGTGAGGAAGAAGAGGGAGCCATCCGGTCGGGTGACGAATCAGAGGAGCGGCTGACGTCGCGGAACCGTTTTCCATCTCTACGTCACGGTCGGGTGAGCTGGCCGTGGATTCGGCATTGATTGCGGTGTTGGGGAGGCGGCTGCGGGCACGGCAGCGCCGGAGGGGTCAGCTTTGCTTAGTCAGTTGTTGGGGCTGCTGCAGGGATTAGCGCGAGCACCGGCGGCTGCGGCGGCCTGGACGGGGTCGGCGGCGGATAGCGCGGCGGCGGTCGGCAGCGAGGCGGCGCCGGGGGGGCAGCGTCAGTTAGCGGAGTAGTTGAGTCTGTAGGTGAGCAAGTGGTAGAGAACGAAAAGGAGGATGAGGTGGTGCGGCTGGATGACAGGGCTAAGAGCGAGGTGTATGTGTGCTTTGAGGGGCCGCTGGGGGCGCACCTCAAAAAAGAAGTGAGGGACAAAATTTGGAAAGGGGAGTATGTGGAGATATTTTCCCTGCTACCCCTGGAAAAATTTAACCTGGACAAGGTCAGGCCGAGCGATTCCAAGAAAGAAAAGGAGGAGGAAGAAAAGCGCCGTTATAGGCTCATTCCTCGTTCCTTTTCTAATTGGTTGCAGGCATTTGCAATTTTGGCTAGCGTGATAGGGGAAAAGGAGTCGGAGCACTGCTCGGCCCTTTTCGGCTATATGGATGCTATTGGGGAGGCGTATCGCACGTACCCTTTCGTGGCGGTGTCGGGGGAACGGGAACCGGGCCCTCGGGTACACAGAAAAAGGGATTGTGCTGGCAATTTAATGAAGTGCAAATTTGGTGCAGCGTGTAGGTTTAAGCATGAGTGCTCCGGCTGCGGGGGGGGACATAGTTTGTCCAAGTGTTTTAAAAAAGGGAGGGGCAAGGCCGGGGACGGATCTGGTAAAAGGGAGGACGCCAGTGAAAATAGTGGCAGCTATGGGCTGCCATTAACTCCTTATTACCCCGATTTGCCAACGCAGTCCCAGAACTGTCGCATATAATGTATGCGGCAATTCTGGGCGGCTGCTGACTGATATTGTTAGGCTGGGGGGCTCCCCATAACGTGGAGCTCCCCATCCTGAGAATACCAGCCTTCAGCCGTATGGCTTTATCTGGCTGGTATTAAAATTGGGGGGGACCGCACGCCATTTTTTTTTAAATTATTTATTTATTTATTTATTTCACTGCACAGTATAGACCCGCCCAGCGGCTGCTGTGATTGGGTGCAGTGAGACACCTGTCACTCAGCGTGGAGGCGTGTCTCACTGCAACCAATCATAGGCGCCTGTGGGCGGGGAAAGCAGGGAATACGAGATTGTTTAATGAGCGGCCGGCTTTTTCACAATAGTAAAAGCCGCCGCAGCAGCGAGAAAGCCGTGCAGCGCCGCGCCGGGGATCGGGGAACGGTGAGTATGAGAGAGGAGGGGAAAATGACCGACAGACTGTGAGAGAGGGACAGAGATAGTGACGGACCGAGAGGGAGAGACCGACTGACAGAGAATAGTGATTGACAGATATTTTGACACATCACTCGTTTCCAGTGTTTTAGGAAACATGCGAGAAATGTATTTAGAAAATCGGATGTCACTGGTGTGAGTGCCGTCCCGTGACATCCGATTATTTACACGCTCCCATAGACTTGCATTGGAGAGACTCGCAGTAGAAACTCGCAAAAAAGCAGCATGCTGCGATTTTTTTCTCAGTCCGATTTGGACTGAGAAAAAAATCGCAGATGAGAGCTGAATCATTCACTAACATGTGTCCGATTCCAATGCGAGATTTCTCGCATTGCTCTACTGCGAGAAACTCGCAAGTGAGAAGCAGCCCTTAGACCTCGTGCACACGCTGAGAATTTGAGTATTTTACTTCAGTATTTGTTAAACTATGTTTACACAGGGAGTTTTTGGTCATTTTTTTTTCATTATTTTTTCGGCAATAGTCTTGTTTACAGATTAAGGGTATGTGCCCACAATGCGTTTTTACATGCTTTGCAGCAGCGTTTTCAAAATGCATGCGTTGTGATTTCCAAGCAAAGTCTATGGGAAATAGGGATTTCTTGTGCCCACTATGCAGTTCTAAACACTGTGTTAAATTTGCATATTTTTGGGCAAAAACTCTGCGTTGAAAGAAGCAGCATGTGAATTGTTTTTGCCATTTGAGGTGCGTTTGGTTAACATTGAAGTCAATGAGAAGTTGCAAAAAGCAAGCCACATCACAATTCCAGCGTTTTACATGCCTTTTAGCTGGTGAAAACATGCGTTTTGGGCTATATAAACGCATGCGTTTAGTTTATCAAAATAATAGAATGATATGTCCCTTTACACACACACATAGTCCGACAATTAAATTAATGAAAAATATCAATTTATAGATAATTTAGCCATAAAAAGTACATTACCGCTATAATTATATTAACTGTAACTATTTTATGATTTAAATAATTTTTTTTTTTTTTTACTTTTTTTTAACATTTTTCAATAGTGTTTGAATGTTTAAACTTTATTAAGCAGTATCTTTATGGTCAAAACGCATCTGTCTTTATGCAATGATAAAGCATGTAAAAAGCGCTAGAAACGCGGTAAAAACGCACGCGTATTTATTGCATTTTCAAAATCAAAAGCAACTTTGGCAAAAACCATTGCTGCCAAAAGGTGCGTTTAGAACTGCAACTACCTCGACGCATCGTGGGCACATAGCCTAAAGATGGACTGTTCAATACTAGGCCTTAAGGGGGCTTTACACGCTACGATATCGTTAATGTTTTGTCGTCGGGGTCACGTTGTTAGTGACGCACATCCGGCGTCATTAACGATATCGCAGCGTGTGACACGTACCAGCGACCTTAAGCGACCTCAAAAATGGTGAAAATTGTTCACCATGGAGAGGTCGTCCCAAATTCAAAAATCGGTAAGGGTTGTTTATCCATGTTGTTCATCGCTCATGCGGCAGTGCACATCGCTATGTGTGACACCGCAGGAGCGAGGAACGTCTCCTTACCTGCCACCGGCCGCAATGCGGAAGGAAGAAGGTGGGCGGGATTTAACATCCCGCTCATCTCCGCCCCTCCGCTTTGATTGGCCAGCTGCTTAGTGACGTTGCGGTGACGCCGAACGTCCCTCCCCCTTGAGGGAGGGATTGTTCGGCAGTCACAGCGGCGCCGCCGACCAGGTAAAGTGTGTGTGACACTGCCGTAGCGATAATGTTCGCAGCGGCAGCGATCACACGATATCACATGGGCGACGGGGGCGGGTACTTACACACTCGATATCGCTAGAAATTGCTAGCAATATCGTAGCGTGTAAAGCCACCTTTAGTGTTTGTTTTTTTTAAACTGAAGGGTATATTTATTAGATTAATGGATGTTTTTTACGTTATAGTTTCGTCAACTATTTTTCAGAAATTATCTGTTTCAGGTGTTTGTCACATAACCCGTGTTTAGGGATGGGGGGGGGGTCCACAGGTCCTGAACAGCCCGGGGCCCTGGTTACCCTTAATCCGCCCCTGAAACCATTATGTCATCACTGTAATTTAAGGCATTTGGAATGTGTTGAATGACACTCCTTATCACATCCTGAAAAATGTCCATTGCTGAGTAGACCCCAAAAGTCAATCTTTTATATCTTCTAAGGCCCACGTCTGTGGAAAATGTTGTCAAGTATCTGGAGTCTGGACTCAGTTCTAATTAGTGATAGCCCTTATTGAGGTCGAGCTTTGAAAAGACCGTCGCTCCATTTAATAGATGAATGATGTCATCAATCGTGGGTGAGATATGCCTTTCTCTCTGGATAGCGGTGTTGGGCAGGCACACGTCAACACACAGTCTCACCTGCTCAGGAGTCTTTGATTTTGGATCTACCACCAGTGGAGAGACCCATGGAGTAGGACCAGTAACAGTTTCAATAACATCCTCATCCATGAGGACACCTAATAAACAAAACATGGATTGGAGCCAGAATAAATATTCTTTTAAAACATATTCTTTTTTGATAAAATAAAAAATGGATTAAATATTTTATAATAAATAACAGGGATATGCATAGAACATTCCTCCTCGTTGCATAATCCATATGGGCATAATTTTACATCAGACAAAGTTTGAATGTGTAAGAAAATATCAAAATTTTTTTTTTAGGGTGTAAAGTGCATACAAGAGTCGCAGGATACAAGACACTGGAAAATAAATTCAAACAAAAAAATCAAATATTCCTGTATACAGGTTGAAATAAATATGTATATAACTGTACCGCCCCAGTAGTGGTCGAACCGCTCGGATCCAGGTATCACTACTCGTGGCTCGAGGGTCTCCGCACCCGGGGTCTCTGGGTCACTCTAAAACGTGATGGGGGGTTATTTACAGGGGATTAGATAGTTCGTGACGCCACCCGTGGTGTGTGGTAATAGGGAGTACCGCCGCTGCCGTTGGGCGTACCCGGTGTGATGGAGCGAGGGCAGCCAGATGACGTTACTCTCCATGGGTAGGGAAGGCCCCAGGACTCTGGATGGTGGGATGGATTGCAGGGGATCGCAAACTCGCTGGGGCAAGAGATGATCAGGTACTCACTCGGAAGGAAAGCAGACGCTGACAACATAGTAAACTAAGTCTCTGGGTGCCGCTGCCCTCTTGGGGGAGCTCGTCCGGGTTCCGTCCCCTGCAGTACTGCCTGATGGTCCGGAGCTTGCCTCCATGCACAGATTTTAGTAGTGTCCAAGTGGCCCGTAAGCTTGAAGCTGTCCGGTCCTCGCTCCCCACTTTTTGGTGTGAAGGAGCTGTGCTCTCAGGAGCTCACGCTTGGGATTTCAGTGGGCTGCTTTGGTTGGAAAACCCTATCCCCATCGTTGCGCTAGTGCCCCCGATCTCTGAGCTTCGTGGGGACAGTCCATAAAGGCTCTATCCGCCACAAGTTAATTGCCGGGTTGCTTGAAGCCTCTCCCCGACCTAGGGTCCAGTACCCCAACGTGCTTTCGGTCCCAGACCAGCTATTGTACTTGCTGATAACCGTCCTCCTAGACTAAGGCAAGCACCCAGTCCCAATATCCCATGACCGGGTCTCCGACTCCTCTGGATCCAGACCACCATCTGCAACCCAATGTACTTCTTCCCTGGGAGCTCCAACTCCCAGCTTCCTCCTAGCTCCTCACTGCTCAAGGGCTACCACTCGACTCACTTGTCACCTCCCACCTCCCTGCCTGACTCCTAGGTGGGCGGCCCTATTCCAGCTTAGCAGCTCACTGGTGTGCCTGACAGGGTGTGGTGCGAGGTGTGATTGGGATTTTTGGATGCTGATGGAGGCAGTGCTGCAGGTTGGGAACCCAGAGACAAGAGGGGTTGAGTCCTGCAATGGGAGATCAAGAGCGTGCAGTACCCTGTGACGACCTGACTAGTCCAGGGGCGTCACATAAAAACAGTGTAAATTGTTATATATCCAAGAAAATAATTTTCATAAATATCACCACTAGGGGTCACTGCTGTAAGAAAAAAAAAACCCATAACTGATGCAAATATAGTATATAAAATATAGTAAAAAAAAAATTACTGATTTATTGCACAGCCCAGAAAACCATACTATTTCAACCCAACATAGATAAAATAGGAAAACCAGATAAAGATAGATAAATGTATTGCACAAGAAGGCAAGAAAAAATACTGCCAGTCATTGAGATAAATAGAGTAGCAATATATAATAGCAATATATAGTGCTCAGTGCACCACCCTAAGGAACTTATATGGTTATAAAAACCTGATATAATAAAGTGGTATATGAAGGACAGACGAATGGAAATTGTTATGATTCAGTGACCGAGTAAAATCAGAAAAAGGACAAAAATGTGGAAACCCAAAAAGTAACCAGAGTGGCTGGAACCTTAACGGACTGTAGACCTAATACTGACACAACTAAAAGTAGGAATAACGTTTGGAACACCATTCTAAGTCCGAACTGGGTGCAAAAACCTAAAAAAACATCACTATGCGGAGATAAGGTATGCACACCAGTGACTATGCAAGGGGAATACATGAAATAGCAGAAACTGCTGTGTGAATGCTGACTTGAAAAATCCAATAGCTATATGCAAGAGTGAATATGTGAAAAATGGAATCTGCATTACTGCCATGAGCATATGAATCAAGAGAAATTTAGCTACTGAATTGATCAATGCAATAGAGCCCCAATACTACGCCAAAGTATTTCTCTACGTTGGGGTCCCTAGCTTGTGTGTGTCCTCTCATGCAGTTAAAAAACCTACCGTGTATGGGAAGCTGAGACCCAGGCTATTTATGCGTATGATATGGATTGGCAATAGGTGTGGTTGGGGAGGGTTCACAAACGAAAAAATACTAACAAATAGGAATAACGTTTGGAACACCATTCTAAGTTTTTTAACTGCATGAGAGGACACACACAAGCTAGGGACCCCAACGTAGAGAAATACTTTGGCGTAGTGTTGGGGCTCTATTGCATTGATCAATTCAGCAGCTAAATTTCTCTTGATTCATATGTTCATGGCAGTAATGCAGATTCCATTTTTCACATATTCACTCTTGCATATAGCTATTGGGATTTTTCAAGTCAGCATTCACACAGCAGTTTCTGCTATTTCATGTATTCCCCTTGCATAGTCACTGGTGTGCATACCTTCTCTCCCCACACAACTAAAAGTAGCCGTGGGGCGAGCCTACGATGACCTAGTCGCCTCGACAAAGCCGGAGCACTAAATATTCTTACAGAGAGAAATATAAGAAAAGTTAATCTGCCTCGGTGCAATCCGAAAGACAGCCCCCCACATATAAAGACTACCGTGATATAGGATAACACAATACGTAGCTAGAAAACAGATTCAGCAAAGATGAGGCCCAAACTATATAGGAAAGGATAGGAAAGCACTGTCTGCATCCGTAAAAACCTTAATAAATCTTAATCTTAATAAATCTCAGCACGCCTGATATGGAAAAAACCCTGCGCTCACACAAGCTCTCCCCCACTAGATCAGTACTCTGGTGTTATTGGGATCCAAAAAACACTAATATAGATGAGGGACTGAAGTTAATACCAAGCATGACAAAACACAATACACAGCAGAACATGAATCTAGGTATACTAACACTCCCAGCAGGGAATGATCCAACTCCACCAAGGACTCCACACAGGCAAAAACAGGAATCAAGCATTAGTATCAAAACAGAAAAAACTACAAGAAAGTGGAAACAATAAGCAGAGGTACAAAGACCAACTTATCTGAGAGGACTTCTGGGAGAGAGAAGGGCTGGTTTCAGAATGTCCTTAGCACACAGGAGATCAATTGAGCACCAGCAAGGGATAGGAAAAAACTACTCAGTTATATAGGCCTAATGTGAATGACCTGATTGCCAGTCCTCCACAGGTGTCTGGCTCCCATTTAACAAGTCAACTGCAGCGCCAGCACTGACCACAAGAGGGAGCCCCAAACTGGAAAATGAATTCACAACAGGAAATACATTGCACAACCCAAAGTATTTGCACAAGAGAGACAGCAGAAGGATGCCAAAAATTGCAGAAAACTGATGTAAAATGAACAGCCAAAATAGGTAGTCAGGCTGAAGGGAACCATACAGCTGAGGAAAAAAAAAGACAGTGTCCGGCTGAAAAATAAATTACCGTGCAAGAATGTGCAGGAGGAGAACCAATCACCCTGACACATTTCGCCTGGGTGGTTTCTTCGTGAGGGCAATATTGGGGTGCATAGAGGGGGATTTTATACCTCTTACCTGTGCAGCATCATGGCGCTCATGTCTGCACCACCTGGACCGGACTTTATGCTGCGGCGTCCTACGCCACTTCCCCCCTGCCCTCACCCAGAGAGCGGAGGGGAGGGAGTTACAGGACACGTTGGCATGGCAACCAGACCGGAGGTTGCAAGACAGAGCGCACACCGCCAGAAGTATGTGGTATGATGCACTCATCGCTCCCCCAGCCTAGACATGGGTGGGGTGGGGGGGGCTTGGAGCAAGGAGGTAGGTCACCATACTTCCACCAGCCCATATCACAGGAAGGAGATTGCTGTGATTTCTAAAAGGATACCCGGACATGTATAAGGATAAAAATACACAAAGATTTACAATTAATTATGTCAATCCACAAATAACATATAATTCTAACGAATATCAAAATAAATAAGTGACAGTGTTAGTGATAATTATAGTATCCATATATAAACATATAGATGTGTGCATATATATTATATAATAAAAAAATTTTATGTGAAATTTTTTTTTAAAGTGTGAATGTGTAAAAATACTTTAATAATATTTAATATATGTGATTATTACAATATGTATGTATGTGAGCATGAATATGAGGGAAGTTATACGAAAAGTGAATGGGTTAAAAATTCAAGGCGATAAGTGAAAGTAATTGAAAAAATAAATAATTATAAAAAAAAAATAAAAAAGGAAATATAATAATGGAATAAGTATGTGATATCCCAAGTGAATTGATGATGTGTGCATGTAGTGTATATATGTAAAATAGAAAAATATATGAGAGAAAAAAAAATATATGAAAATATATATTAAAACACCTATAAAAAAGAAAAAAAATGTAAAAAAAAAAATGCATAAAACCATGAAAATCACTATCACATATATAAATGTCTGTGTATCCATCTTTATTTTCTCTATCTTATGTAGAATATTCCACAAGGTTCGTAACAATATCCTCCAACAATATCTAAAAGGGAAAGGGGGAAAATTAAACAAAAAAAGTTAAATTTTATTCTTCTAAATAAAAATAAAGTTTAAAAAAAACAACAAACCTCTTTATTTTTATTTAGAAGAATAAAATTAAAAATTAATAAAAACACCCCAGTATTTATAAAAATGGGGCAAAGCTGAGTATGTCATTCAAACCGAATGGTCGAATACTGTTAAGGCTGGACTCACACGAGCGTATAGCATCGGATGCGAGAGCATCGGCTGCAATATGCTAATGAAGCCCGACTCAGGCTCTGCTGTGAGCATGAGCAGAGTGTCATGCGACTGTGACCCGATCTTGCGATCAGGTCACAGCTGTGAAGCTGAGGGCAGGCGCTGCGGAGGAGAGGGAGGGGTTAATCCTCCCATCTCCTCCACGGTCAGCCTGTGCGTATATCGCACTGCACTGGGATAATCTCCGAGTGCTGTCCGAAGCATCTCTCACACCCATTCACTTGAATGGGTGCGAGAGATGCTGCCGCTTTTCTCGCATCCAGAATCTGGATGCGATAAAAGCTGCCCAACTGCTCTCCATTGCCTAACATTGGTCAGAGATTTTCTCGCATTGCACTCGTATGATTTTCACGCTCGTGTGAGCGTATCCTAACAGTTAGAATCCGTCTTGTTTCTAATTGAGACAGTTTCTTTTTCATATCTCCACCTTGTTGATCAATCGGTGTGCAGTCAATTCCGAATGCTCTCAATAAATTTACATTGCACGCATGTACCATCTTAAAGTGTTTTGCCAATGGTTTAAGAATAGAGACTTCGGTGACATCAATCGCATTGTTGATGTCCCTTACATGCTCTTGTATACGAATCCTCAATGGTCTGGTAGTTAATCCGACATATACCTTTTTACAAGTACAAAAGGTGTAGTAGACTACATGTGTAGTATTGCAGGTAATGTCTAGTGATTTTAAATTCCCGGGATTCGTCCACTGATGAAAAAGTAATTCTTAGGCCGGCTTCACACTTGCGATTAACTCGCACGAGTGCAATGCGAGACAATCTCCCATTGCACTCGGACCAATGTTAAGCAATGATGCAGCTCCCATCTGCTATTTTTTTTTCTCAGTCCCAATCGGACTGAGCAAAAAAAAAAAAAAAATTTTGGTGAGTTTCTCGCACGGGTCTCCCCAATGACACTATGGATGCATGATAAAAACGGATGTCACACGGACGGCACACACCATCCTAGTGACATCCGTTTTTCTAAATACATTTATCGCGTGTTGCATAAAACACTGGAAATGAGTGAGGTCTTTAGATGTCGGTCAATCTCTGTCGGCGGTCTCTCTCTGGCGGTCTCTTCCCCCCCCCCCCCCCTTACTCACTGATCCCCAGGGTGGCGCGGCACGGCTGTCACAAAGCTCCGGCGGCTTTTTCTCTTTTGAAAAAGCCGGCCGCGCATTATTCCATCACTTATTCACTGCTTTCCCCGCCCACCGGCGCCTGCTTGGCTGCAGTCAGACAGCCGTCACTCAACATGGGGGCGTGTCTGACTTCAACCAATCCCAACTGCCGGTGGGCGAGTCTATCTTGCAGTAAAATAAATAATTTTAAAAAACGGCTTGCGGGCCCCCCCCCTTCCCCCTCAATTTTCATACCAGCCAGGGTAAAGCCATATAGCTGGAGGCTGGTATTGTCAGGATGGGGAGCCGCACGTTATGGCGAGCTCCCCACCCTAAAAATATCAGCCAGCAGCCGCCCAGAATTGCCGCATCCATCAGATGCGACAGTCCCGGGACTGTACCCGGCTCATCCTGAATTGCCCTGGTGCGGTGGCAATTGGGGTAATAAGGAGATAATGGCAGGAGCCCATAGCTGCCACTAAGTTCTAGCTTAATCATGGCAGGCGTCTTCCCGAGATACCTTCCATGATTAACCTGTAAGTTAAAGAAAATAAACACACATCTCCCAAAAAAACCACCCTCTTTCACCACTTTATTCAAGCCCCCAAATACCCCTCCAGGTCCGACGTAATCCACAGAGGTCCCACGACGCTTTCAGCTCTGCTACATCAGAAGCTAACAGAGAGCGGTCACAGACCATGACCGCTCTCTGTGAGCTCCCCGCAGCTTCTGAAGTGAGTCGCGCTGTCAACGGTGACACTCAGGTTACCCGCGGCCACAGATCTCAGCTGGAAAACTTCAGCTGTGGCCGTGGGTAACTTCAGTGATGGCACCGCTGATCGCTCAGATCACTTAAGTCACTCAGTGGATTTGCGGTCACCGGTGACCGAAAATCAGGCCATGACAGAGCCGCGGGATGACAATGAAGTCTGGTGACGTTCATCCGACTTCATTCTGATCGCGCAGCTCTGTCTGTGTCTGCTGTCAGCGGCCATGTAGCAGAGCTGAATGGCAGATGACATAGCTGATGAGAAGAAGAATGGATCACACACAGATTGCATATGAACTACAATCATGAGAAAAAAAACAAAACAGAATCGCATTGCAGTTGCATTGCAAACGGATCAACACTGGACAGAGCTCATGCTACTTTCTAGCATGAGACTCGGTCCGATTTTACACTAGCAAGCATGATCGCAGCCTTAGGCTGGAGTCACACTTGCGATTAACTCGCACAAGTGCAATGCGAGAAAATCTCACATTGCACTCGGACCAATGTTAATCAATGAGGCAGCTCCCATCTGCTATTTTTTTCTCCTTCAAAATCGGACAAAAAAAAAAAAAAAAGAAGAAGGGAATTTTGTTTACTTACCGTAAATTCCTTTTCTTCTAGCTCCAATTGGGAGACCCAGACAATTGGGTGTATAGCTTCTGCCTCCGGAGGCCACACAAAGTATTACACTTAAAAGTGTAAAGCCCCTCCCCTTCTGCCTATACACCCCCCGTGCATCACAGGCTCCTCAGTTTTGGTGCAAAAGCAAGAAGGAGGAAAAGTTATAAATTGGTTTAAAGTAAATTCAATCCGAAGGAATTTCGGAGAACTGAAACCATTCAACATGAACAACATGTGTACACAAAGAACAACAGCCCGAAGGGAACAGGGGCGGGTGCTGGGTCTCCCAATTGGAGCTAGAAGAAAAGGAATTTACGGTAAGTAAACAAAATTCCCTTCTTTGTCGCTCCATTGGGAGACCCAGACAATTGGGACGTCCAAAAGCAGTCCCTGGGTGGGTAAAATAATACCTCGTAATAGAGCCGTAAAACGGCCCTTTCCTACAGGTGGGCAACCGCCGCCTGAAGGACTTGCCTACCTAGGCTGGCATCAGGTATGCACCTGATAGTGTTTCGTGAAAGTGTGCAGGCTCGACCAGGTAGCCGCCTGACACACCTGCTGAGCCGTAGCCTGGTGCCGCAAAGCCCAGGACGCACCCACGGCTCTGGTAGAATGGGCTTTCAGCCCTGAGGGAACCGGAAGCCCAGAAGATCGGTAAGCTTCGAGAATTGGTTCCTTGATCCACCGAGCCAGGGTTGATTTGGAAGCCTGTGACCCTTTACGCTGGCCAGCGACAAGGACAAAGAGTGCATCCGAGCGGCGCAGGGGCGCCGTACGAGAAATGTAGAGTCTGAGTGCTCTCACCAGATCTAACAAGTGCAAGTCCTTTTCACACTGGTGAACTGGATGAGGACAAAAAGAGGGTAAGGAGATATCCTGATTGAGATGAAAGGGGGATACCACCTTAGGAAGAAATACCGGAACCGGACGCAGAACCACCTTGTCCTGGTGAAACACCAGGAAAGGGGCTTTGCATGACAGCGCCGCTAGCTCAGACACTCTCCGAAGTGATGTGACTGCTACCAGGAAGACCACTTTCTGCGAAAGGCATGAGAGAGAAATATCCCTCATTGGCTCGAAAGGTGGTTTCTGAAGAGCCATCAGCACCCTGTTCAGATCCCAGGGTTCTAACGGCCGCTTGTAAGGAGGGACTATGTGACAAACCCCCTGCAGGAACGTGCGTACCTTTGGAAGTCTGGCCAGGCGCTTCTGAAAAAACAGAGCGCTGAGACTTGTCCCTTAAGAGAGCCGAGCGACAACCCTTTTTTCAATCCGGATTGAAGGAAGGAAAGAAAAGTGGGCAAGGCAAATGGCCAGGGAGAAAAACCCTGATCAGAGCACCAAGATAGGAATATCCTCCACGTCCTGTGGTAGATCTTGGCGGACGTTGGTTTCCTAGCCTGTCTCATAGTGGCAATGACCTCTTGAGATAACCCTGAAGACGCTAGGATCCAGGACTCAATGGCCACACAGTCAGGTTGAGGGTCGCAGAATTCAGATGGAAAAACGGCCCTTGAGACAGCAAGTCTGGTCGGTCTGGTAGTGCCCACGGTTGGCCCACCGTGAGATGCCACAGATCCGGGTACCACGACCTCCTCGGCCAGTCTGGAGCGACGAGTATGGCGCGGCGGCAGTCGGACCTGATCTTGCGTAACCCTCTGGGCAACAGTGCCAGAGGAGGAAACACATAAGGGAGTTGAAACTGCGACCAATCCTGAACTAAGGCGTCTGCCGCCAGAGCTCTGTGATCTTGAGACCGTGCCATGAATGTTGGGACCTTGTTGTTGTGCCGGGACGCCATTAGGTCGACGTCCGGCATCCCCCAGCGGCAACAGATCTCCTGAAACACGTCCGGGTGAAGGGACCATTCCCCTGCGTCCATGCCCTGGCGACTGAGAAAGTCTGCTTCCCAGTTTTCTACGCCCGGGATGTGAACTGCGGATATGGTGGAGGCCGTGGCTTCCACCCACATCAGAATCCGCCGGACTTCCTGGAAGGCTTGCCGACTGCGTGTTCCCCCTTGGTGGTTGATGTATGCCACCGCTGTGGAGTTGTCCGACTGAATTCGGATCTGCTTGCCTTCCAGCCACGGCTGGAACGCCTTTAGGGCAAGATACACTGCCCTTATCTCCAGAACATTGATCTGAAGGGAGGACTCTGTCGGAGTCCAGGTTCCCTGAGCCCTGTGGTGGAGAAAGACCGCTCCCCACCCTGACAGGCTCGCGTCCATCGTGACCACAGCCCATGATGGGGGAAGGAAGGATTTCCCCTTCGACAGAGAATTGGGGAGAAGCCACCACTGAAGGGAAGCCTTGGCTGCCCGTGAAAGGGAGACGTTCCTGTCGAGGGACGTCGACTTCCCGTCCCATTTGCGGAGAATGTCCCATTGAAGTGGACGCAGATGAAACTGCGCAAAAGGAACTGCCTCCATTGCTGCTACCATCTTCCCTAGGAAGTGCATGAGGCGCCTCAGGGGGTGTGACTGGCCTTGAAGGAGAGATTGCACCCCTGTCTGTAGTGAACGCTGTTTGTCCAGCGGAAGCTTCACATTCGCTGAGAGAGTATGAAACTCCATGCCAAGATATGTCAGTGATTGGGCCGGTGTCAGATTTGACTTTGGAAAATTGATGATCCACCCGAAACTCTGGAGAGTCTCCAAAGCAATGTTCAGGCTGTGTTGGCATGCCACTTGAGAGGGTGCCTTGACCAGCAGATCGTCTAAGTAAGGGATCACCGAGTGTCCCTGAGAGTGTAGGACTGCTACCACTGCTGCCATGACCTTGGTGAAGACCCGTGGGGCTGTCGCCAGGCCGAAAGGCAGTGCCACGAACTGAAGGTGTTCGTCTCCTATGGCGAAACGCAGGAAGCGCTGATGCTCTGGTGCAATCGGTACGTGGAGATAAGCATCTTTGATGTCGATTGATGCCAGGAAGTCTCCTTGGGACATTGAGGCGATGACGGAGCGGAGCGATTCCATCCGGAACCGCCTGGTTTTTACGTGTTTGTTGAGCAGTTTTAGGTCCAGAACAGGACGGAAGGATCCGTCCTTTTTCGGTACCACAAACAAGTTGGAGTAAAAACCGTGACCCTGTTGCTGAAGAGGAACAGTGATCACCACTCCTTCCACCTTCAGAGTGCACACCGCCTGAAGAAGAGCATCGGCTCTCTCGGGGGGCGGAGATGTTCTGAAAAAATCGAGTCGGAGGACGAGAGCTGAACTCTATCCTGTAACCGTGGGATAGAATGTCTCTCACCCATCGGTCTTTTACCTGTGGCAGCCAGGCGTCGCAAAAGCGGGAAAGCCTGCCACTGACCGAGGATGCGGTGTGAGGAGGCCGAGAGTCATGAGGAGGCCGCCTTGGGAGCGGTTCCTCCGGCGGTCTTTTTAGGACGTGACTTAGACCGCCATGAATCGGAGTTCCTCTGATCCTTTTGGACGAGAACTGAGACCTTCCCGCGGGCCGAAAGGACCGAAACCTCGATTGTACCTTCCGTGGTTGAGGTCTGTTTGGTTTGGACTGGGGTAAGGATGAGTCCTTTCCCTTGGATTGTTTAATGATTTCATCCAATCGCTCACCAAACAGGCGGTCGCCAGAAAATGGCAAACCGGTTAAGAACTTTTTGGAAGCGGAGTCTGCCTTCCATTCACGTAGCCACATGGCCCTGCGGACTGCCACCGAATTGGCGGATGCTACCGCCGTACGGCTCGTAGAGTCCAGGACAGCATTAATGGCGTAGGACGCAAACGCCGACGCCTGAGAGGTTAAGGACACCACTTGCGGAGCAGATGTACGTGTGACTGCATTAATCTGCGCATGACAAGCTGAGATAGCTTGGAGTGCCCAGACGGCTGCGAATGCTGGAGCAAAAGACGCGCCGATAGCTTCATAGATGGATTTCAACCATAGCTCCATCTGTCTGTCAGTGGCATCCTTGAGTGAAGCCCCATCTTCCACTGCAACTATGGATCTAGCCGCCAGTCTGGAGACAGGAGGATCCACCTTAGGACACTGAGCCCAGCCCTTGACAACGTCAGGGGGGAAGGGATAACGTGTATCCTTAAGGCGCTTGGAAAAACGCTTATCTGGACAAGCTCGGTGTTTCTGGACTGCCTCTCTGAAGTCAGAGTGATCCAGAAACATACTCAATGTACGCTTGGGAGACCTGAAACGGAATTTCTCCTGCTGAGAAGCTGACTCCTCAATTGTAGGAGCTGGTGGAGAAATATCCAACACCTGATTGATGGTTGCTATAAGGTCATTCACTATGGCGTCACCATCAGGTGTATCCAGGTTGAGAGCGGTCTCAGGATCAGAATCCTGATCTGCTACCTCCGCTTCATCATCCAGAGAGTCCTCCTGCTGAGACCCTGAATAGTGTGATGAAGTCGAGTGAATTTCCCAGCGAGCCCGCTTAGGCGGCCTGGGACTGCGGTCCATGTCAGAGACCTCACCCCGGGATCCATGGGTCACCCCAGGAGCACTTTGCTGCTCCAATTGAGGGGGGCCTGAGGTCAATGATTGAACAGTGCCCGGGGCCTGAGTCACCGGTCTGGACTGTAAGGCTTCAAGTATCCTAGCAGACCATTTATCCATACTCTCAGACAGTTTGTCAGCAAATACTGCAAACTCCGTCCCTGTCACCTGGACAGTGGTAGCAGGTGGTTCCACCTGGGCCACCAGTAGCAGAGGCTCCGGCTGAGTAAGTGCCACAGGGGCCGAGCATTGCACACAATGAGGGTCAGTGGAACCTGCCGGTAGTATAGCCGCACATGAAGTACAGGTTGCAAAGCAAGCCTGTGCTTTGGCACCCTTGCTTTTTGCGGACGACATGCTGTTGTCTCCTCTGAGTACAATCCAGGAGGGTATATAGCCAAAAATCAACAGTGCGACCGTACAGTGTAAATGTATAGCATATAAGCATATATATATATATATGTACACTCCGGCACTCAGTGGGGCCAGCACCTCAGGTGCTGCTTACCGACCGCTAAAAAGCGGTTGTGTGATCACCAGATTCCCTGCCTGAGCCTCCCAGAGCCTGTTGTCTCTCCTCTCCAGCGTTAGAAGTGCTGACAGGAATGGCTGCCGGCGTTCTGTGGGGAGGAGGGGGCCGTGGGCGTGCCCTAGAAAGTGCGGGAATCTGGAGCCCCACTGTGCTGAATGAGGGGGGAGGAGGATACAGAGTATGCTCCAGCCCTCAGCGCTGACGTCCTGTACAGCGTCCCGCCCTTCCCCTGACTGACAGGCCTGGGGGCGGGAATATGCGATACTAGGCCGCAAAAGCCGGGGACTAAAGTTATAAGCGCGGCCGGCATATAAGCGCGGCCGGCGCGGTAGTCCCCGGCGCACTAACACACCCAGCAGTGCTGCAGTGTATATGGCACAAGCGCTCCATGCGCGGTCCCCACGGGGACACAGAGTACCTCAAAGCAGCAGGGCCTTGTCCCTGACGATACCCGGCTCCTGTCCAGCAGATTCCCCAGGGGCTGCGGAGGGAGCACGGTCCCCTGTGCCTGGAGACCGATTAGGATCCCACTTCACCCAGAGCCCATTAAGGGATGGGGAAGGAAAACAGCATGTGGCTCCTGCCTATGTACCCGCAATGGGTACCTCAACCTTAACAACACCGCCGACTAGAATGGGGTGAGAAGGGAGCATGCTGGGGGCCCTGTTATGGGCCCTCTTTTCTTCCATCCGACATAGTCAGCAGCTGCTGCTGACTAAGATGTGGAGCTATGCGTGGATGTCAGCCTCCTTCGCACAAAGCATAAAAACTGAGGAGCCCGTGATGCACGGGGGGGTGTATAGGCAGAAGGGGAGGGGCTTTACACTTTTAAGTGTAATACTTTGTGTGGCCTCCGGAGGCAGAAGCTATACACCCAATTGTCTGGGTCTCCCAATGGAGCGACAAAGAAAGTTGTTTTTTGGCTTCATTGATCTACCCAAGTGTCGCACAGTACAATACAATAACACGGCTCAGCTACAACTCCCAGGACCAGATTCATCAAAACAAATGTTTACATCAATCTTTATGACGTGGCATGCTGGCGTCAGATGCTACCGATTCATGAACAAGTGCAGAAAGATATAGACGATCACATACGGCGCTCCCAGTGTAATCAGCCTTGCACAAGGTAGATGAGGTTTTGATTTATTATTGTTGATCAGGTACATAGTGTTCCCCTCACCACATTTGGGGGCTTTTTCCTTCCAAGCTTCTGCAGGTTTTTACTAGCAAAAAGACCCTTCAGGTAATTGACAAAAAGTCTGAAGGTCCTGAGCTTTTTCTCCTGCCCTGATCAGACTGATAAGTGTCAGACAGGTTGAGATTGATGTGAACGCTGACATCCTTCCTCAGAGGTACAATTATTGCTCTCTGTTATCAGCCACCCCAACAGGTTGATCAATAGTTTGACATTTGTCCACATATGAATGATACCAGCCGCTCGTCCTCCACCTTCCAGGTCACATAACCCAACACTCAAGATTTCGATATTAAATTTACATGTTTATTTGAAAAACATCAGAACAATCTGTTTTATAGAGGAACCAGCTTTGTTCCTATTTTTTTTTTTTAACCCCCTCAGGCCAAAAGCCACAATATAAATTGCATAAAAAAAAAGGACTGATTATTTTAGAAGGTTATATCAACAGTGTACAATCTGCCCCAATGATCCGGGGTGTAGAGAATGTGATTTGTTAAAAATTTCCAGAATTTCTAAACCTATAAAATGTATTTACAAAAAACAAAGTTTAGCAAACATTTCGATACTAAAGCTTTTCTTCTCTTATAAATTAAATAACTTTTTTTTAGGTAGAAACAGGTCTCCCCTCCCATCGGTTGCATTGCATGAAATTACTTTATATTATAGAAAAAACAAACAAAAAAAAACAAACTTCAAGTATGAAAAAGTGCCTTATTGCAGTAATACCTCTTTGCACATCAAAACAAATGTTTTTTTTCCCCCTCAATAAAACAGCTGTGTAAAAAGCAGTAAAACAATCAGTGAAATCCACTCATCCATGGAAAGTTCAGTTATGGTTTATAAAGGATGATAGCAGCACCCGGGCAAGAAGGTGATGGGAGCCGTGTGGGTAACCAGGCTCCTGTGGGTCAGGAAATCAGCCGTCATAAGCTGCAGACGTGTGCATATTCCCAAGGTCATCTTCCTCTTCGAGCGTTCGCTTCAGGCTTCCTAAACACAAGAAAAGCAAAAAGTCACTACGTTTACTACCACTTCTGGGTGTATACACTCAGGTGGTACTGTGGAGGTCGCCTGAGCTATAGCTTGTTTGTTCAAATGTAATAAGAATATCTGTGTATATAAATAATCAAAATGTAGATGTAGTTGCCTAATTATCTGTCTGTCTATGTAGCCATCGCATAGACCCTTAATAAAATTCTAAGCTGTATAAGTCATGAAGGAGTTAACCAAAGATAATGAAGCCAGAATGTGAAGCTGCAAAAGTGTTATCAGTAATGTTCACACAGAAAGAATGTACAGAAACAAAGTGCGCAGTGAGAAATTAAGGAGTAAAAGTACTCCCTGTCTAGCTTCAAGGTCATTCATGCATATTGTATAATTGGATCTAATACACGGGTCAGTTGGTGATGCTGGCTCAAGGAGAACATGTCTCATGTATTCATGGTCTGATACATTAATATCGGCTCTGAGATCTCTCTCTCTCTCTATATATATATATATAGCTAATACGGCACCGTCTCTGGATATCCCAAACGAAGACTCAATTAGCAATCTTCACCAAAAATCTCTACCTTGACAGTATAATGGCTGCTGTACGGATGGATATCTAGGCATCTGTCCACTGACACTTATGCCCCAGTAATACCCATCTACCACAATGTCAGATCTCCAGCAATACTACATCAATGGACGCTTACCTGCAGCACCAGACTGTAAGGAGAACGTCCTCCCCAACTGCAGAGGGGACATCATTTTGATGGTTAATTTTGCTAGATAGATGGCTTCATATTCCTGCAGATTGAGAAGAGCAGGGTAAGTGGCAGCTACAAGGCAGATTAATGCTCAATGGATGGACCCCTGAAGATTACAACATCCCAGCTGAACAAAGCTCTAGTGAGCTGCACCCGGGTTATTAACTGTGATAATTACATCGCTACTGACAGAAGAAAACTGAATATTTTATGTATTCGTGTTTTGTCTGAACTTTATCACCTGTGCTAGTCAAAGTGGTTGTCCAGGACTATAATATTAAAGGACCAATCCTCAGCCCCAAATATAATTGTTCCTCTAAAAGGTTCTTCATTGGCTGCAGAGCATTCACCCCATTATAAATCAAAGAGAAACATATCCAACATAGACCTGGGAAGGTAGCCTGGGCTATAGATTGTTCAAACGTAATAAGATTATCTGTGTATGTAAATAATCAAAATATAGATTTAGTTGCATAATTATCTGTGTGTCTATATGGCAATCTTACAGATGCCATAATATGATTCTAAGTTGTATGTTCAAGAGAGGGTTAACCAAGGACAAGTGAACAGATGTACAATGAACAGAGAAAGTATTTATGCTTATCAGTAGTTTCACACAAAAGAGGAATGTGTCATCTGTGGGATGAAATGTGGGTTTCTATGTCCCTATGCACCTCCCTGTACTGTTTTAATGTGAGAAAAAACAAATTGATACTTTTGTACATGTCTGAAGGTTGAAATGTAATACTAATATCTGATCCATTGAATACACGAGTTCAGACGCAAGCCTGAGCTCAGAGAACATGTCCTGTGTTCATTGATTGAGTCTCATAATATCTGCACAGATACCCAATTTGGACCCGTGCCTCTGGTGCCCTGAACAAAGACTCCATTAGCAGTCTTACCCAAATTTCTCCCTTGACCGTTCTAACGCACACAAATAAAAATATAATCATTACCTGAAGTTGATGTACAAATCCAGCATTGGGGTTAATGCAGAACCTTCTTTCTTGGACGTAGGTGAAGGCATCCCTAGGAGTAAAGTGGTGACAGGTCAGTGAGCGCATAGTGTAATATTTCTATTGCTGACATTTCCCAGGCTCAACCCTTGTAAGGTGTAATTAAGAAGGTCATGTACACCTTCATGTATATCCACACACACACTGCATCTTTTCTTAACCACAAAAAACGTACCAGTGGCAAAAACACAAACGCATGCATTTGATGCGCTTTTTACTGCATTTTGCCCAATGCGGGTTTTTTTTTTTTTTTTTTTTTTTTTTTTAGTCAAAACCATTTACTTGAAGGGCTCAGAAATACTGGAAAAAAACCCTGCAAAGAATGGACATGCTGCATCTTCAAAAACACAGCCCAAAAAAAAAAAAAAAAAAAAAAAGATGCCCAGTGTAGACAGCAAAACAAACCTCAAACTTTACTGGGGGAAGGAAATTCATGCATTTGGATGCATCTTTGTGGCACCAAAATTGCAGTACAAGATGCAGTGTGTGAACGTAGCTTTATACAGAGGGGATATTCCTGCGCTGCCCATGTGCTGGGGACAATGGCTACAATGAAATAATATTAATTAGTAATATTAGTAATCAGTAAATAATGGAAGCAAAAACTATTTACAGTGATTAGACAGTGACTGTTACAAGGTTCTTTTAGATGAAACCTGGAACATACTGGTTGGTTAATGTCCAAAGAGTAATTTGGGAGATTTGAACCCCCAAAATCCTAAATGACGCCTCCTCTTCACAACTCTAGGGAGGCGATGTCAAAACAAGTCTCTTGACATCCGTTCCACTCATCATATACCTGCACTTTGTTCCCAGGCAATGCTTCTAGCCGGACTGTCCGGAGCCCGCACAGCACGGCAGCGCTCGGGACACCGAGGACATGATCTAACATCGAAACAAGACCGACGATTACAGGGCAGTATCATCTTTTTAAAGAAATGGGTATGAAAGAAATGAAGGCACTCGCCGATCTTTGCTGTGCAGTGAAAACATTTTAATCACGGGTGGAAGTTGCATGCGGTGGCAAGCGGGGAGGGGGTGAGACGGGACAACGCGTCAGACGGCCGTTTCGCACTCTGTGCTTCAACAGGTCTAGACCCGTCGAAATGCTGTGAAAGTGCAAAACGGCCATCGTCTGACGCGTTGTCTCACCCCCTCCCCGCTTGCCACAGCATGCAACGTCCACCCGTGATTAACCCCTTCACGACCGCGGGCAGTAAAATTACGTCCTATTTTAACGTGACTTAACGACCAAGGACTTAATTTTACTGCCTAAACTTCATTTGATTGCCGTGGCCATAGCAACGGCTTTCAAATGATGTCCCCTGCTGTTTTACAGCAGGGGACCTTTGCTTGACCCCAGGGGGGACGGCATCGCCACCCCCTATCGACGATCAATGTGATTGGCTGTTCAAATCTGAACCGCCAACCACATCGTTCGCACTAATTTCGGCAAAAATGCCCGAATTAGTGCGATACTGAGATCCAGCTATGAGATGCCACAGCTGCTGCAGCATATCATAGGTGGACCTCAAACATGTCGCCCCCAGCCCCTGCAGCACTGATTGGAGCGATCGTGCTATGACGCGCAATCGCTCCAATCAGTGTGCAGTGGGGCGGTCTGATCTGCCGGTGGCCGCCCTCCCCAGGCCTGTGCTGGCCTGCGAGCCCTCCCCCAACATGTCTGCAGCGTGCAGTGGCTGGTACTTGTGGTACCACGCCACCGCTGCTGCTGCCGCCGCCGTAGCTGAGGTCACCGCTCCTGCTGCACGTGAGTACTGTGCTCACCTTGCAGCCCGTGCGCGCTCCCGTGGTGCCCCTGCGCGTGCCCCCCTGCGATCTGCCCCCCCGACATCCCGATCTGCTCTCCCCACCCCCCCCCCCACCCCCCCCCCCCCCCCCCCCCCCCGACATCCCGATCTGCTCCCCCCGCGATCTGACTGCCTCCCCCATTATCTCTATTCTGCTTCTGCAGCTCCCACTCCGGTCTCCCCCTCTGCTCCCCCCCCCCCCCCTCTGCTCTCACCTCCCCCCTCTGCTCTCACCCCCCCCCCTCCCCCTCTGCTCTCCCCCGACGTCCTCTTACCTGTCTTCACCGGCCCGATCACATCTGCCTCCATCGCTGGGTCCTTCCTGGGCATTCTGCTGATCTGCCTGCTGCTCCTGTAAAGCTGTCCATCTCACTGCCTTCTTGTTCCTCTGCAGCTCTTCTGGTCAGTGATCCTCTGGGTACTGTGAGTATAACTTTTTTTCTGTACCCTGTCCATTTTTACACCTCATCCGTCCGTGCGTCCTGCTGAGCGCTGATCAGGGATGCAGATAACGGATCTGCATCCCTGCTCAATTTTTGGCGGGACTTTTTTCCGTATCCGCAACGCTTTTTGTATCCCATCCGTCCGTGCGTCCCGCCAAGCACTGATCAGGGATGCACATAACATATCTGCATCCATGGTCAATTTTTGGCGTGACTTTTTTTATACGTATCCGACGCTTTTTGTATCGCATCCGACCGTGCGTCCTGCAGCGGCCGATCAGTGCACTGAGTCTGTGCGTTTGAAAAGTCAAATGGCGTTCCTTCTCTTCTGAGCCCCACCATGTGCTCAAACAATTACTTTCCACCACATGTGAGGTATCTACGTACTCAGGAAAAATTGCACAATACGTTTTATGGTGCATTTTTTCCTGATAGCCTTGTGAAAAAAGGGAATTTTGTTTACTTACCGTAAATTCCTTTTCTTCTAGCTCCTATTGGGAGACCCAGACAATTGGGTGTATAGCTTCTGCCTCCGGAGGCCACACAAAGTATTACACTTTAAAAAGTGTAACCCCTCCCCTCTGCCTATACACCCTCCCGTGGATCACGGGCTCCTCAGTTTTGGTGCAAAAGCAGGAAGGAGAAAACTTATAAATTGGTCTGGGGTAAATTCAATCCGAAGGATGTTTGGAGAACTAAAGACCATGAACCAAAAGAACAATTCAACATGAACAACATGTGTACACAAAAGAACAACAGCCCGAAGGGCACAGGGGCGGGTGCTGGGTCTCCCAATAGGAGCTAGAAGAAAAGGAATTTACGGTAAGTAAACAAAATTCCCTTCTTTGTCGCTCCATTGGGAGACCCAGACAATTGGGACGTCCAAAAGCAGTCCCTGGGTGGGTAAAAGAATACCTCAATAAAAAGAGCCGAAACGGCCCCCTCTTACAGGTGGGCGACCGCCGCCTGAAGGACTCGCCTACCTAGACTGGCGTCTGCCGAAGCATAGGTATGCACTTGATAGTGTTTCGTGAAAGTGTGCAGACTAGACCACGTAGCTGCCTGACACCTGCTGAGCCATAGCCCGGTGCCGCAATGCCCAGGACGCACCCACGGCTCTGGTAGAATGGGCTTTCAGCCCTGAAGGAAGCGGAAGCCCAGAAGAACGGTAGGCTTCGAGAATCGGTTCCTTGATCCACCGAGCCAAGGTTGACTTGGAAGCCTGCGAACCCTTACGCTGGCCAGCGACAAGGACAAAGAGCGCATCTGAACGGCGCAGGGGCGCCGTGCGAGACACGTAGAGTCGGAGTGCTCGCACCAGATCTAAGGAGTGCAAATCCTTTTCACATTGGTGAATTGGATTAGGGCAAAATGAAGGCAAGGAGATATCCTGATTGAGATGAAAAGGGGATACCACCTTAGGGAGAAATTCCGGGACAGGACGCAGAACCACCTTATCCTGGTGAAACACCAGGAAGGGGGCTTTGCATGACAGCGCTGCAAGCTCAGACACTCTCCGGAGTGATGTAACTGCCACTAGAAATGCCACCTTCTGCGAAAGACGTGATAAAGAGACATCCCGCAGCGGCTCGAAAGGTGGTTTCTGAAGAGCCGTTAGCACCCTGTTAAGATCCCAAGGTTCCAGCGGACGCTTGTAAGGTGGGACTATGTGGCAAACTCCCTGCAGGAACGTGCGGACCTGCGGAAGCCTGGCTAGGCACTTTTGAAAAAACACGGAGAGCGCCGATACTTGGCCCTTGAGAGAGCCGAGTGACAAACCCTTGTTCAGTCCGGATTGAAGGAATGAAAGAAAAGTAGGTAAGGCAAACGGCCATGGAGGAAAACAGTTATCAGAGCACCAGGATAAGAAGATTTGCTAAGACCTGTAATAGATCTTGGCGGACGTTGGTTTCCTGGCCTGTCTCATGGTGGCAATGACATCCTGAGATAACCCTGAAGACGCTAGGAGCCAGGACTCAGTGGCCACACAGTCAGGTTGAGGGCCACAGAATTCAGATGGAAAAACGGGCATTGTGACAGCAAGTCTGGGCGGTCTGGAAGTGCCCACGGTTGACCCACCGTGAGATGCCACAGATCCGGGTACCACGACCGCCTCGGCCAGTCTGGAGCGACGAGAATGGCGCGACGGCAGTCGGACCTGATCTTGCGTAACACTCTGGGCAGCATCGCCAGAGGAGGAAACACATAAGGCAGTCGAAACTGCGACCAATCCTGAACTAACGCGTCCGCCGCAAGAGCTCTGTGATCCTGAGACCGGGCCATGAATGCCAGGACTTTGTTGTTGTGCCGTGACGCCATGAGATCGACGTCCGGCGTTCCCCAGCGGCGACAGATCTCTCGAAACACTTCTGGGTGTAGAGACCATTCCCCCGCATCCATGCCCTGACGACTGAGAAAATCTGCTTCCCAGTTTTCTACGCCCGGGATGTGAACTGCGGAGATGGTGGAGGCTGTGGCTTCCACCCACTGCAGAATCCTCCTTCCACACAAAGCATAAAACTGAGGAGTCCGTGATCCACGGGAGGGTGTATAGGCAGAGGGGAGGGGTTACACTTTTTAAAGTGTAATACTTTGTGTGGCCTCCGGAGGCAGAAGCTATACACCCAATTGTCTGGGTCTCCCAATGGAGCGACAAAGAAAAAAAAGCTACCTAGTTGAAGCAACCGTTTTGTGGTAAAAAAAAAATTTCTCTTTTCACAGCTCAACGTTATAAACTTCTGTGAAGCCCCCAGGTGTTCAAAGTGCTCACCAAACATCTAGAAAAATTATTTGAGGGCTCTAGTTTCCAAAATGGGGTCACTTGTGGGGGAGCTCCATTGTTTAGGCACCTCAGGGGGTCTTCAAACCCGACATGGCGTCAGCTAATGAGTGCAGCTAATTTTGCGTTCAAAAATTCAAATGGCGCTCCTTCCCTTCCGTACTCTGCCGTGCGCCCAAACAATTGATTTTTACCACATATGGGGTATCAGCGTACTCAGGAGAACATGCACAATAAATTGTATTGTGCACTTTCTCTTTTCTCCCTTGTAAAAATAAAAATTTTATGGCTGAAGTAACATTTTTGTGTTAAAAAGTAAAATTTTCATTTTTTCCTTCCACATTGCTTTGGTTCCTGTGAAGCACCTAAAGGGTTAATAAACTTCTTGGATGTGGTTTTGAGCAGTGTGAGGGGTGCAGTTTTTAGAATTGTGTCACTTTTGGGTATTTTCTGTCACCTAGGTCTCTCAAAGTCACTTCAAATGTGATGTGGTCCCTAAAAAAAATTATTTTGTAAATTTTGTTGGAAAAATGAGAAATTGATGACCTTTGACCCCTTCTAACTTCCTAACGAAAAAAAAAATTTGTTTCGAAAATTGCGCTGATGTAAAGTAGACAAGTGGGAAATGTTATTAAGTAACTATTTTGTGTGACATCTCAGATTTATGGGCATAAATTTTCAAAGTTTGAAAATTGCGAAATTTTCAAAATTTTTGCAAAATTTCCTAAATTTTCACAAATAAAACGCAAAAAATATCGGCCTAAATTTACCACTGACATGAAGCACAATATGTCACAAAAAAACAATCTCAGAATCGCCAGGATCCGTTGAAGCGTTCCAGAGTTATAACCTGTCAAAGTGACACTGGTCAGAATTGCAAAAAAATGGCCTGGTCATTAGGGTGTTTTAGTGGCCGGGGGTGAAGGGGTTAAAATGTTTTCACTGCACAGCAAAGATCAGTGAGTGCCTTCATTTCTTGCATAACTTTCTTGGATTATTCTGGACTTTTGAATGAGCTGTTGCAGGAACTTTTTCTGCCATGCCATTTTGTTCATTTCAGCAAAAAGCGCATGGCCTTTGCCAAAAATATTCCTCGTATTGAGCAGTGCCCTGATTATCGTTCTCAATTATTTGACAGTCCTTTTTAAAAACTGCACTTCTGTAACAAAGTACTTCATTCATTTCATTCCCTTTTGCTGCATAACTGCTTGGGGTGTTCACCCAGCTTTTTTGGGGGTTCAAAGCAAAAAAAAAAAAAACAAAAACAAAACCCAAGTGACTCTGGACATTACCCAGCCTGTATATCCCAGGTTTCTTCTACAGCAACATTGTGACAGTCACTAATCCCTTTAAATCGTTCTTGCTTCCATTATTTGTATGTATTGTTGCTTTATTCATAGCAGCCATTTTCCCCAGCACATGGGCAGTGCAGGAATAGCTCCTCTATATTTTTATTTTCCAACCTCCTGACAAGACCTGTCTGATGATGACCCATTTTAATACCAGCACCAAGATTCATGCAAGTCAAAATGTATTTAAGCTCCTTTGTTGCACCTCGGCACGCTCCAGTATTTGCACCCTTTGTTGCACACATTTGGCTGGGTTTTTTGTAATCACTCATTTGCTTCCTAAATGTAAAACGTTAAGCAATTGTTTTCAATTATTGCAGGGGGGGTTTAAATCATTGGCAATTGCACAGCATCTGGGCTTTTTGCCACAAAAAAAAAAAAAGAAGGGAATTTTGTTACTTACCGTAAATTCCTTTTCTTCTAGCTCCAATTGGGAGACCCAGACGATTGGGTGTATAGCTACTGCCTCCGGAGGCCACACAAAGTATTACACTAAAAAGTGTAAGGCCCCTCCCCTTCTAGCTATACACCCCCCGTGGGATCACGGGCTGCTCAGTTTTAGTGCTAAAGCAAGAAGGAGGAAAGCCAATAACTGGTTTAAACAAATTCAATCCGAAGTAACATCGGAGAACTGAAACCGTTCAACATGAACAACATGTGTACCCGAACAAACCAAAAATCCCGAAGGAAACAGGGCGGGTGCTGGGTCTCCCAATTGGAGCTAGAAGAAAAGGAATTTACGGTAAGTAACAAAATTCCCTTCTTCGGCGCTCCATTGGGAGACCCAGACGATTGGGACGTCCAAAAGCAGTCCCTGGGTGGGTAAATTAATACCTCATGTTAGAGCTGCAAAACAGCCCTTCCCTACGAGGAGGCAACCGCCGCCTGCAGGACTCTTCTACCTAGGCTGGCATCCGCCTAAGCGTAGGTATGCACCTGATAATGCTTGGTGAAAGTGTGCAGACTCGACCAGGTAGCTGCCTGGCACACCTGCTGAGCCGTAGCCTGGTGCCGTAATGCCCAGGACGCACCCACGGCTCTGGTAGAATGGGCCTTCAGCCCTGATGGAACCAGAAGCCCAGCAGAACGGTAGGCTTCAAGAATTGGTTCCTTGATCCATCGAGCCAGGGTGGATTTGGAAGCCTGCGACTCTTTACGCTGACTAGCGACAAGCACAAAGAGTGCATCCGAGCGGCGCAGGGGCGCCGTGCGGGAAATTTAGATTCTGAGTGCTCTCACCAGATCCAACAAATGCAAATCCATTTCATATCGATGAACTGGGTGAGGCAAAAGGAAGGTAAGGAGATATCCTGATTGATATGAAAGGGGATACCACCTTAGGGAGAACTCCGGAATCGGGCGCAGCACTACCTTGTCTTGGTGAAACACCAGGAAGGGAGCTTTTGGATGACAGCGCTGCTAGTTCGGACACTCTCCTAAGAGACGTGACCGCTACCAGAAAGGCCACTTTCTGTGAAAATCGAGAAAGTGAACATCCCTCAGAGGCTCGAAGGGCGGCTTCTGGAGAGCAATTAGTACCCTGTTCAGATCCCATGGGTCTAACGGCCGTTTGTACAGAGGGACAATGTGACAAACCCCCTGCAGGAACGTGTGTACCTGAGGAAGACTTGCTAGGCGCTTCTGAAGAATACAGATAGCGCTGAGACTTGTCCTTTAATGGAGCCGAGCGACAACCCTTTTTCCAAATGCAAATGGCCAGGGAGACACTCCCTGAGCAGAGCGCTAAGAGAAGAATATCTTCCACATCCTGTGGTAGATCTTGGCAGGCGTCGGCTTCCTAGCCCGTCTCATGGTGGCAATGACGTCTTGAGATAATCCTGAAGACGCTAGGATCCAGGACTCAATGGCCACACAGTTAGGTTCAGGACAGTAAGTCTGGCCGGTCTGGTAGTGCCCACGGTTGGCCGACCGTGAGATGCCACAGATCCGGGTCCATGACCTCCTCGGCCAGTCTGGAGCGACGAGGATGGCGCGGCGGCAATTGGAGCTGATCTTGCGTAGCACTCTGGGCAACGGTGCCAGATGGGGAAAACACATAGGGTAGCTGGAACTGCGACCAATCCTGAACTAAGGCGCCTGCCGCCAGAGCTCTTTGATCGTGAGACCGCGCCATGAAAATCGGGACCTTCTTGTTGTGCCGAGACGCCACTAGGTCGACGTCCGGCATCCCCCAGCGGCTACAGATTTCCTGAAACACGTCCGGGTGCAGAGATCATTCCCCTGCGTCCATACCCTGGCGACTGAGGAAGTCTGCTTCCTAGTTTTCTACGCCCGGGATGTGAACTGCGGATATGGTGGATGTCTTTCACCCACATGAGGATCCGCCGGACTACCTGGGAGGCTTGCCGACTGCGTGTTCCGCCTTGGTGGTTGATGTATGCCACCGCTGTGGAGTTGTCCGACTGAATTCGGATCTGTTTGCTTCCCAGCCACTGCTGGAAGGCTTGCAGGGCAAGATATACTGCCCAGATTTCCAGAACATTGATCTGAAGGGTGGACTCCTGCTGAGTCCACGTACCCTGAGCCCTGTGGTGGAGAACGACTGCTCCCCACCCTGACAGACTCGCGTCTGTCGTGACCACCGCCCAGGATGGGGGTAGGAAGGACTTTCCTTTTGACAATGAGGTGGGAAGAAGCCACCACTGAAGAGAGTCCTTGACCGTCTGAGAAAGGTAGACGTTCCTGTCTAGGGACGTCGACTTCCCATCCCATTGGCGGAGAATGTCCCATTGAAGTGGACGCAGAAGAAACTGCGCGAAAGGGACTGCCTCCATTGCTGCTACCATCTTTGCTAGGGAGTGCATGAGGCGTCTTAAGGGGTGTGACTGGCCTTGAAGGAGAGACTGCACCCCCGTCTGTAGTGAACGCTGTTTGTCCAGCGGAAGCTTCACTATCGCTGAGAGAGTATGAAACTCCATGCCAAGATATGTCAGCGATTGGGTCGGGGTCAGATTTGACTTTGAAAAGGTGATGATCCACCCGAAACTCTGGAGTGTCTCCAGCGCAACGTTCAGGCTGTGTTGGCATGCCTCTTGAGAGGGTGCTTTGACAAGTAGATCGTCCAAGTAAGGGATCACAGAGTGACCCTGAGAGTGCAGGACTGCTACCACTGCTGCCATGACCTTGGTGAAAACCCGTGGGGCTGTCGCCAGACCGAAGGGCAGGGCTACGAACTGAAGATGCTCGTCTTCTATAACGAATCGTAGCAAACGCTGGTGCTCTGGAGCAATCGGCACATGGAGATAAGCATCCTGCTGTCTAATGATGCTAGGAAATCTCCTTGAGACATTGAGGCAATGACGGAGCGGAGGGATTCCATCCGGAACCGCCTGGTTTTCACGTGCTTGTTGAGCAGTTTTAGGTCCAGAACGGAACGGAAGAGCAGTCCTTTTTGTGGCACCACAACAAGATTGGAGTAAAAACCGTGAACTTGTGCCTGAAGGTAACAGGGATTACCACTCCTTCTGCCTGCAGAAGAGCATCGGCTCGGTCGGGAGGTGAAGAATCGAGCCAGAGGATGAGAACAAAACTATCCTGTACACGTGAGACAGATGTCTCTCACCCACCGGTCTTTGACCTGTGGCAGCTAAATGCCGCCAAGCGGGAGAGTCTGCCCCCGACCTCGGATGCGGAGAGAGGGAGAGAGGGCTGAAAGTTATGAGGAAACCGCCTTGGTAGCGGTTCCTCCGGCTGCCTTCTTTGGGCGTGAGTGAGCCCGCCAGGAATCTGAGCCCCTCTGAGCCATTTGAGTCATTTTGGACTAGGAATTGGGACCTGCCCGAGCCTGGAAAGGACCGAAACCTCGACTGTTTGATCTGGGTTGGAGTAAGGACGAATCCTTACCCTTGGACTGTTTGATTTCATCCAATCGCTCACCCAACAGTCTGTTACCAGATAATGGCAAATTGGTTAAGCCCTTTTTTGGAAACAGAATCTGCCTTCCATTCCCTTAACCCCAAGGCTCTGCGCAAAACCACGGAGTTGGCGTACGCCACCGGCGTACGGCTCGTAGAGTCCAGGACAGCATGAATAGCGTAAGTCGCAATGCAGACATATGCGAGGTTAAGGGTGCCACCTGCGGCCCAGATGTACGTGTGACAGTGCCCATCTGCGCAAGACCAGCTGAAATAGCTTGGAGTGCCCATACGGCTGCGAATGCCGGAGCAAACGACACGCCGATAGCGTCATAGACAGATTTGAACCAGAGGTCCATCTGTCTGTCAATGGCATCTTTAAGTGAAGTCCCATCTACCACTGCAACTATGGATCTAGCCGCAAGCTTGGAGATTGGGGGATCCACCTTAGGACCTGGGTCCAGCGCTTGACCACGTCAGGGGGAGAAGGGTAACGTGTATCCTTAAGACGTTTGGAGCAAGCTTGTCTGGATAAGCGTAGTGTTTCTGGACTGCTTCCCTGAAGTCAGAGTAGCCCAGAAAGTACTGAATTTACGCTTGGGATACCTGAAATGGAATTTCTCCTGCTGTGAAGCTGCCTCCTCCAGTGGAGGGGCTGAGGGAGAAATATCCACCAGTGTATTGATGGGCGCTATGAGATCATTCACCATGGCGTCACCATTAGGAGCATCCAGAATGAAAGCGGTCTCAGGATCAGAACCTGATCAGCTACCTCATCATACAGAGAATCCGCCCGCTGAGACCCTGACCAGTGTGTGAAGTCGAGGGTCTCTCCCAGCGAGCTCGCTTAGGCTGTCTGGGACTGTCGTCCGTGTCAGAGCCTTCAGTCTGGGATGTATAGGACCCCCTTGGAGCACGGATTAGTTCCAACTGAGGGAGACCGGGGATTGTTCAACAGTGCCCATGGTCTGCGTCACCGGCCTGGACTGCAAAGTTGCTAGAATTTTGTCCATAGCCCTAGACATTTTATCAGCAAAAAACTGCAAACTCTGTCCTCTGGACAGTTTCACAGGTGGCCCCTCTGGGCCACCACTAGCAGAGACTCTACCCAATGGGGGTTAGTGGAACCTGCCGGTAAAGCAGTCGCACATGCGGTACAGACAGCATAAAGAGCCTGTGCCTTGGCCCCCTTGCTCTATGCTGACGACATGCTGTTGTCTCCTCAGAGCTATCTAGGGGTATATCGCCAAGAAGCGACCGTACAGCCACAAGTCTCAGCCGCGCCGCAGCCTCCAGCAGCGGCCGGCGCGGCAGTTTCCCACAGATAAACTCACTCAGCTAAGCTGCAGTGAGTATAATCCAAGCGTGCAGCGCTGTTGTCCGCGGCGCACTAACACACCCAGCAATGCTGGCGTGTGTCTGTGCATGGTCTTGCAACATAGGTACAAGCATAAACACAAAACACTGGCAATAAAGGGGTCAGCACCAAGGTGCTGCTTACCGCCCGCATGAGCGGGTATGTGGTCGCCAGAATCCCTTTGCTGGGTCTCCCAGAGCCTGTGTCCGTTCACCAGCTTAGACTGCCTGCAGGAATGGCTGCCGGCGTCCTGTGAAGAGGGGCGGGCCATGGGCGTGCCCCAGACAAAGTGCGGGAAACTGGCGTCTCACTGTGCCCAGTTTAGAGGGCTGGAGTATGTAAATAAGACTCCAGCCCTCGGCGCTGACCATTGTACAGCGTCTCTCCCCTTCCCTGACTGTCAGGCCTGGGGGCGGGAACGAAGCGAAACTAGGCCGCAAAAGCCGGGGAATCGATTTATAAGCGCTGCCGTCGTATAAGCACGGCCAGCGCGGAAGTCCCCGGCGCACCACAAGTCCCAGCCGCGCCGCAGTGTAAAACAGCCAGCGGCGGCCGGCGCGGCCGTTCCCCATACATAAACTCACACAGCCGAGCTGTTGTAATAGCCCAAGCGCGCAGCGCTGTTGTCCCCGGCGCACTAACACACCCAGCAATGCTGCGGTGTGTCTGCGTGTGATCCATACGGGGACACAGAGTACCTTAACGTTGCAGGGCCTGTCCCTGACGATACTCCGCTCCATTCCAGCAGGATCTCCGGGTCTGTGGATGGAGCCCGGCCTCAGAGCCTGGAGGCCGGTAAGATCCCACTTCCCTCAGAGCCCTCGTGGGGATGGGGAAGGAAAGCAGCATGTGGGCTCCAGCCTCCGTACCCGCAATGGGTACCTCAACCTTTACAAACACCGCCGACAAGAGTGGGGTGAGACGGGAGCATGCTGGGGGCCCTAGTATGGGCCCTCTTTTCTTCCATCCGACATAGTCAGCAGCTGTTGCTGACTAAACAGTGGAGCTATGCGTGGATGTCTGACCTCCTTCGCACAAAGCTTGAAAACTGAGCAGCCCGTGATCCCACGGGGGGTGTATAGCCAGAAGGGGAGGGGCCTTACACTTTAGTGTAATACTTTGTGTGGCCTCCGGAGGCAGTAGCTATACACTCAATCGTCTGGGTCTCCCAATGGAGCGCCGAAGAAAAGGAAAATCCTTCAGATCTCAATGGCTCACTGCTCCTCGCAGCAGCCTTCCCTCACTTACAGTCCAGGGTCAGACAAAATCGGACTGATTATGGTAGCGACACTCCGATCAAACTCCAATCTGAGTGTCAGCTTAGTGTGAGAAACTGATGGAGTGTCAGGAGAAGATTGAGAACAAAAACCTCCATTCTGTGAGTCTGCAGAACTGGGACTGCACTCTGATGTCATCTGAGTGCAGTCCAATGATTTCCACGCACTTGTAGCATGGGTGCATGCCATCAGATTTGTGCTGCAAACTGCATCATGCTCAACCCAAGAGAAACAAGGGCAAAGCAGTCATGGGTCACACAAAAGTCAATAATCAATACAACATCTTTTGCAAAAATATAATAAATATTTATTTAAATACAGTGCATAGCAAAAGAAGTGACATTAGATAAACATCAACAAGGATTAATCAAGAACACTGATCAGGTTAAAGTTGTGTCACTGATGAAAATCACGGGTCCACAGACCAATGGGGAGTAAAAGTACACTTGTGTCATCGGAGGACTCCTCAAAGTAACTATGCAAGGACAATATTTGCCCATCATAGAACAACAAGGCATATGCACAATTGAGAGGCATTACAGTACATGTCCAAAATGACAGGCACTCATTCAGTTAATAGTTCCCATTACTCAGAGGAGCCAAATCCATATAAAGTCAGCGAAACGTGCGCGTCGGGGCACGTTTTACTCGGTCTCCACGGCTACCAAGTATGGGTGAGTGTCAGATGGGAGTTTTTCTATTTGCCTTTATTATCCTTTACTCCTTATCTGGCTGTCTTTATATGGATTTGGCTCCTCTGAGTAATGGGAACTATTAACTTAATGAGTGCTTGTCATTTTGGACATGTACTGTAATGCCTCTCAATTGTGCATATGCCTTGTTATTCTATGATGGGCAAATATTGTCCTTGCATAGTTACTTTGAGGAGTCCTCCGATGACACAAGTGTACTTTTACTCCCCATTGGTCTGTGGACCCGTGATTTTCATCAGTGACACAACTATAACCTGATCAGTGTTCTTGATTAATCCTTGTTGATGTTTATCTAATGTCACTTTTGCTATGCACTGTATTTAAATAAATATTTATTATATTTTTGCAAAAGATGTTGTATTGATTATTGACTTTATGGTCCTTTGTGTGACCCATGACTGCTTTGCCCTTGTTTCTCTTGGGTTGTGCTTATGTATGCTGGGTACAGTCATAATATGGTAAAATTGGTCGTACATCTTGCCCTTTTTTGTCTGATTCAAACTGCATCATGCTGTGCCCCCCCCCCAAACATCAAATCGGCATAAGAAAAGAAAGAAAAAAACCGCAGGTCACTGCCCCATAAAACATTGGTTGGCGTGCCATCAGATAAAACATGGGACAGCGCTCTGTTATACAGTTCTGTGAGCGAGCCCTTTAGATAGCAGGAGTGGCAGCTTTCCAGATTAGAGGGTAGAACGCATGAACAGAGGGCAGAAAAAGGCAAAAAATAAAAGTTTCTAATCAGGCTAAAAAAATTCAGAGTGGATTAAGGTTTTAGGCCCTGACATTTTACATCAAAGTGTCCCACAAATGATCCAAGGGCTTTTTAAGAGGTCTGTAAAGCTAATTTCTACTACATCCATAGAGCATCAGATTTATATACTGCCTCTGCAGATTCATATACTGCCTCTGCACCTTCAATGAAGTATAAACCATCGATTTTATAGAACCAAATCGAGACTTTTTAGTTGGGAGTTTTTTTGGTCGCTACCTGTATTTTATGCCGAAGGTTTCCATGATGTAAGCAATAACCAAGGCAGCGCTCCTGGAGATTCCCGCATTCCCATGAATTAGGACTTTACCTGCAGAGAAAATAATTATTAGTACTGAGTGTCCCAGTGGGGAGCACAGTCCGTGCAAGCAGCGATGTGAGAGCCATAAGCCCCCAGCCAAGTAACGGAGGGGGTTTATATATAGAGTAAGGGAATACAGGAACACTGAGGGCCTGATGGAAGCCTATGGGTGCACCGTCCGGCCAGTTATGGGGTGGCTCCATGGAGCAGGGAGCCTGTGCTCTCCCTCCACAGGCCTCCCTCTCCTCCAATGCATTTCTAATGCCAATCCTCTCCTGTCCAGATGTCGAGTGTTTGAACATTTTTACTTCCACTTTAGGTTAATAACACTTGGGAAGATTTCACATCGCTCTGAAGAGACGCCAGGAGGAAATTATTATTGTGCACAGAATTGTTAGAATTGTGAACAGTCTTTATTATTGAAAGAGTCTTTTACTTGGTGGGAATAGGAATTTGAATGGATATTTTCCAGAGTAGGTGCAAAAAAGGTACAATCTATCCCATTCACATTCAATGGAAGCACAATCTTGGCGTATTTAAAGGGGCGGTCTCCTTGCTCTTCTGGAGCTCCAAATTATATTCTCTCGGATGCTGCATTCACAGGTAGCTTTGTCTTTGCAGCATCCGACAGGCAGCAAACATTAAGCCATGGAAATATCCAGAGCTCAAACTATCACACACAAAAAAAATAAATAAATAAAAGCTGGCAAGTGTGAGCTCATGTCTAGGAGCTGCCCCTGCAGAGGTGGCCGGTAACCCAGGCCGCGAGCTGTCAACTAAGATTGCAAATCTTAAATAGTAAGTTGATCGTTTTTATAAGGACTTTACAACTTTTACAAATTTACAAAGAAGACATCCCTTTTATAAAGTATTTGAACTGTGACCTGAACTTTAGTATGCACTCTGCCCATGAATGTCTTATGGAGGGTGCGAGCTTACACAACACTATCAGTCGCACCATTTAATTTTTTTTGTTTTTTTTTTTCTTTCAATCCTTGCTATAAAGACTGAAACCAGATGAAATGAGCAATGCCTGCACCACTCACCCCCGGGCTGTAAACCTCCATCTATGAATTCCTTTGTCTGCAAAAAAGAAAAAAAATAAATAAATATAAAAAACAGACATTGCTGTAGTTTAGATCTCCTGGAGGTATTAGGGTGGAGGGCACAATATAGCTGAGACAAATACAATGAAACCCCACCCTGTTATAGGGATTATCCGGGGCTATTACTATGGGCCGAAATACTAAGAGGCCTGTTCTACCCGGCCCGACCCAGAGCTGTCACTGACGGCCCCTGCCAGCAATTCTGCTGCATCACAGACCAGTTTATGGGTCACCTTTTGTTTCCATTATACTGATAATCTGTTATAGATCAAGTGTGCCAAGGAAGTTATGAGTTCAGACACCATTGTTGTCTACGGCAGCAATTGTCTTACCCATGTGCTGCCAGCTAAAGAATATTCTATGTTGCATCCTCCTCCTCCCTTTGGATGGGGGGGGGGGGGGGTGCTAAGCCTTCCAGCTCCTAAAATTTCCTTAACCTTTATAATGACAGATCCAAAAGTGAAATGAAGGGAATTTTGTTTACTTACCGTAAATTCCTTTTCTTCTAGCTCCTATTGGGAGACCCAGACAATTGGGTGTATAGCTTCTGCCTCCAGAGGCCACACAAAGTATTACACTTTAAAAAGTGTAACCCCTCCCCTCTGCTATACACCCTCCCGTGCATCACGGGCTCCTCAGTTTTGGTGCCAAAGCAGGAAGGAGGAAACTTATAAATTGGTCTAAGGTAAATTCAATCCGAAGGATGTTCGGAGAACTGAACCATTAACCAAAAGAACAATTCAACATGAACAACATGTGTACACAAAAGAACAACAGCCCGAAGGGAACAGGGGCGGGTGCTGGGTCTCCCAATAGGAGCTAGAAGAAAAGGAATTTACGGTAAGTAAACAAAATTCCCTTCTTTGTCGCTCCATTGGGAGACCCAGACAATTGGGATGTCCAAAAGCAATCCCTGGGTGGGTAAAAGAATACCTCGATAAAAAGAGCCGAAAACGGCCCCCTCTTATAGGTGGGCAACTGCCGCCTGAAGGAGTCGCCTACCTAGGCTGGCATCTGCCGAAGCAGAGGCATGTACCTGATAGTGTTTCGTGAAAGTGTGCAGACTCGACCAGGTAGCCGCCTGACACACCTGCTGAGCCGTAGCCTGGTGTTGAAAGAAAGAAGGAAAAGTGGACAAGGCAAACGGCCAGGGAGTAAAACCCTGATCAGAGCACCAGGATAAGAGGATCCTCTAAGTCCTGGGCTAAATCTCGGCGGACGTTGTTTCCTGGCTTGTCTCATGGTGGCGATGACATCTTGAGATAACCCTGATGACGCTAGGGGCCAGGGCTCAATGGCCACACCATCAGGATGAGGGCCGCAGTATTCAGATGGAAAAAAGGCCCTTGAGACAGCAAGTCTGGTCGGTCTGGGAGTGCCTACGGTTGACCCACCGTGAGGTGCCACAGATCCGGGTACCACGAACTCCTCGGCTAGTCTGGAGCGACGAGGATGGTGCGGCGGCAGTCTGACCTGATCTTGCGTAACCCTCTGGGCAGTAGAGTCAGAGGAGGAAATACATAAGTCGAAACTGCGACCAGTCCTGAACTAACGCGTCCGCCGCCCGAGCTCTGTGATCCTTGGACCGAGCCATGAATGCCGGGACTTTGTTGTTGTGCCGAGACGCCATTAGATCGACGTCCGGTGTTCCCCAGCGGCAACAGATCTCTAGAAACACGTCCGGGTGAACAGACCCTTCCCCTGCTTCCATGCCCTGGCGACTGAGAAATCTGCTTCTCAGTTTTCTACGCCCGGGATGTGAACTGCGGAGGTGGCGGAGGCTGTGGCTTCCGCCCACAGCAGAGTCCGCCGAACTTCTCGGAAGGCTTGACGACTGCGTGTGCCGCCCTGGTGGTTGATGTACGCAACCGCCGTGGCGTTGTCCGACTGAATTCGGATCTGCCTGCCTTCCAGCCACCGCTGGAACGCCTTTAGGGCTAGAGACACTGCCCTTATCTCCAGAACATTGATCTGAAGGGAAGACTCTGTCGGAGTCCAGGTTCCCTGAGTCCTGTGGCGGGGGAAGACCGCTCCCCACCCTGACAGACTCTCGTCCGTCGTGACCACAGCGCCGGCTGGGGCCGGAAAGATTTGCAAGGGAAATAGAGGCGTTCTTGTTTAGGGACGTCGACCTCCTGTCCCATTTGCGGTGTCCGATAGAAGCGGACGCAGACGAATCTGCGCAAGGGAACTGCCTCCATTGCTGCCACCATCTTCCTTAGGAAGTGTGTGAGGCGCCTTAAGGGGTGTGACTGTGTCCGAAGGAGAGAGTGCATCCCTGTCTGTAGTGAGCGCTGTTTATGCAGCGGAAGCTTCACTATTGCTGAGAGAGTATGAAACTCCATCACGAGGCATGAGAGTATCCGGAACCGTCAGGTTCTCTGTCTGTTGAGCAGTGTGAAGTCCAGAACGGGGCGGAGTGATCCGTCCTATCTTGGTACCACGAACGAGCTGGAGTAAAAACCGCGACTACGTTCTTGAAGGGGAACGGGGATCGCAACTCCTCCTGCCGTCGGAGTGTTTACCGCCTGAAAACGTGCATCGGCTCGCTCGGGGGGCGGAGATGCTCTGAAGAAACGAGTCGGAGGACGAGAACTGAGCTCTATCCTGTAACCGTAAGACAGAATGTCTCATCCATCGGTCTTGGACATGTGGGGACCGCTCCCCTGACCTGGACCGCCATGCAGAAGAGGTTCTCTGGCTCTTCTGTGGCCTGTTGGACGATGAGGATTGGGACCTAGCTGAGGGTGCTGAGGTCTCTTTGGTTTGGGCTGGGTAAGCACGAGTCCTTTCCCTTGGACTGCTCAATCGTTTCCTCCAATTGTTCGCTAAACAATCGGTCGCCAGAAAAAAGCAAACCGGACAAGAGCTTCTTGGAAGCAGAATCTGCCTTCCATTCGCGTAGCCACATGGCCCTGCGGACTGCCACCGGAGTGGCGGATGCTACCACTGTACGGCTAGCCGAGTCCAGGACAGCATGCACGGCGGAGGAAGAAAATACCGACGCCTGAGACGTCAAAGACGCTAATTGCGGAGCAGAGTATGACCGCATTAATCTCAGACCGAGCAGCTGAGATAGCCTGGAGTGCCCACACTGCTGCAAAGGCTGGGGCAACGGACGCGCCTATGGCTTCCTAGATGGATCTCATTAGGAGCTCTGCCTGTCCGTGGCATTCTTGAGCGTTGAACCGTCAGCCACTGCTACTACTGATCTAGCCGCCAGTCAAGAGACTGGAGGGGCACCTTGGGACACTGAGCCCAACCCTTAACAACGTCAGAGGGGAAGGGACAACGTGTGTTATAAGGCGTTTAGTAAAAACGCTTGTCCGGGAAAGCCTTGTGCTTCTGGACAGCATATCTGAAGCGTTGAGAGCCACGTCCGGACAGAGTCCTGGGTTGCGACCTCCGCCTCGTCCTCTATAGAGTCCTCAAGCTGAGACCCTTGATGAAGTCGGGGAAGATCCTAAGCAAGGCCGCTTAGCCGGTCTGTGACTGCGGTTCGTGCCGGAGTCCACCACGTAATAACTAGAGGCCACCCCAGGAGCACGCTTCGTCGCAGACCGAGAGAGGCCTGGGGGCGATCCTGCAGTGCCCGGGGCCTGTGTAAGGGGCCGGTCTGTACTGCAAGCTCCTAGTATCTTAGCAGACCATTTGTCCATAGCCTGAGCCATGGATTGAAAATGACTCAGTTTCTCAGCAAAAGCTGCAACTCTGTCCCTGCCACCTGGACAGGGGACGCCGGCGGAGCTCAACCAGTGCCCCCGGCTCCGGCTGAGCGAGTGCCACATGGCCCGAGCAATGCTCACAGTGATCACTGAGGGATACATATGTACAGTCGAACTGTGAAAATGCATACAAACATTATCTATATATACAGTTCAGCACTCTAGGGGTCCCAGCACCGAGAAGAAGCCCCCTGGTGTACCGACCGCTCAAGCAGTGTGTGCTGCTTAAAAACATGGCTGTCGGCGTTTACAGTGGAGGGGGGAGCCGTGGGCGTAACCCCAAAAGTGCGGGAATCTGGTGCCCCGAGTGAAACGTAAGGGGGGCGGAGGACGGCCGAGTGTGCTCCAGCCGTCACTGTCGGCCTCAGACTGACCGTCCCGCCCTTCCCCCTGACTGGCAGGGCCGGGAGTTTAAGGCGCTAGGCCGCAAAAGCCGGGGCTAGAGTTAAAAATCGCGGCCGGCAAGCAGGCGCGGTCAGCGCGGTAGTCTGTACTAACCCCGCAGGCGCTGCCAAGTCTGAGGCTAAGGTGCTCCCTGCACCGTCCCCAAGGGGACACTGAGTACCTTGCGGGGATCAGTGTCGTAGAGTGATTAGTGAGGGGGGCGGAGGACAGCCCAGTGTGCTCCGGCCCTCACTGTCGGCGTCAGCCCGACCGTCCCGCCCTTCCCCCTGACTGGCAGGTCCGGGGGCGGGAGTTTAAGGCACTAGGCCGCAAAAGCCGGGGGCTAAAGTTAAACACCGCGGCCGGCAGGCAGTCGCGGTAGTCCCGTACCAACCCGGCAGTCGCTGCCAAATCTGAGGCCAAGGTGCTCCATGCACCGTCCCCAAGGGGACACTGAGTACCTGTGCGGGGATCTGTGCCGTAGAGTGCTTAGTGAGGGGGACGGAGGACAGCCAAGTGTGCTCCAGCCCTGTCGGCGTTAGACCGACCGTCCTGCTCCTCCCCCTGACTGGCAGGGCCGGGGGCGGGAGTGTAAGGCACTAGGCCGCAAAAGCCGGGGACTAGAGTTAAAACCGCGGCCGGCAAGCAGGCGCGGTCGGCGCGGTAGTCCCGGCGTCATACCAATCACCGCAGTCGCTGCAGCGTCTGAGGTCAAGGTGCTCTATGCACCGTCCCCAAGGGGACACAGAGTACCTGTAGATGCAGGGCCCTGTCCCTGATGATACTCCGTCTCCTGTCCGGCAGAATCCCACAGGGGCTGCGGAGGGAGGCCGGTCCCAGTGTCTGGATGACCGGATAGGATCCCACTTCCCCAGAGCCCCTAAGGGATGGGGAAGGAAAACGGCATGTGGCTCCGGCCTGTGTACCCGCAATGGGTACCTCAACCTTAACAACACCGCCGACTTAGTGGGGTGAGAAGGGAGCATGCTGGGGGCCCTATATGGGCCCTCTTTTCTTCCATCCGACAAAGTCAGCAGCTGCTGCTGACTAAAATGTGGAGCATTGTGTGAGTGTCAGCCTCCTTCAACACAAAGCTAAAAACTGATGAGCCCATGATGCACGGGAGGGTGTATAGGCAGAGGGGAGGGGTTACACTTTTTAAAGTGTAATACTTTGTGTGGCCTCCGGAGGCAGAAGCTATACACCCAATTGTCTGGGTCTCCCAATGGAGCGACAAAGAAAAAAGTGGTGTGTATTAAATACAAATATGTTAAAAAAAAAAAAACCTTTGTGCCATCAAAACAAGTCGCCTTTATTTCACTTTGGATCTGCCATTATACAGTTTTGGAGTAAAAGCTGAAGAGATTTTTAGAAGCTGGAAGTCTTTCATTCAACCAAATGGAATCAGTCTTTTTCCCTGCTTCATGCACACCAGCAGCCAAACGATACAGGCAAGCTGGTTCTCCTCTCCTCCTGATCCTACTCTTAGCCCATTCATCAGAACAGTTTGTCATTTCCTCCTCTCATACCCTACATGACAGCACGATTCTTAACATACCGTATTTTCAACATTGTAATATGCACTCCCCCAAAACTGGCAGAGAAGGGTTGGGTGACTTATAATCTGGATATGACTTACCAGGGAGGTGGAGCAAGGGTCAAAGGAAGCAGGTTTGGTGATACTGCGCGTTTGGGGTAATGCAGTGGGCGCAATTTATTGGCAGGGTGCGCTGCGGGCTCCATTGAACTGCCGGCAGTTGACATGATAAACTTCAAGAAAACGGCCATGAGACCAATCTGCACAAGCGCCGCCTCCACAGCTGTTTCCTTGAAGTCCATTGCGTCAAAACCTGGCAGATCAATGCACCCGCCGCAGCGATACTCATGAGCCCGCAGTTTTGCTTACCCTCCATCCACTGACCCTCATGTGCCATGACACCACCTGCGAACCCGCAGCATCGCTGACATTGCCTCCTGTGACCCTCCTGAGCTGTGACACCACCGCCGCTCCCCCCTGGTGAGCCAATATAATCCAGTGCGTCATCTAATACGAAAAACACAGTATTTCTCTTCATTACACTATTCTGAGTATACTGTCCCCACCCCCTGGAGTAGGAGAACCCCACATAAGAAGGCAGTTTATGAAACTGATCCTGGCTAGTTTAACCACAACTGACATCAGTAGGAGGCACTCTAATCACTTGATTCTCATTTCAATTACTGGATTTTATGCTGCAACTCTGGTCAGATGTCGAATGACAACAGAGGGAAGCTCCACTCATGAGAGGGGCGATCAAAAAAAAAAAAAAAAATAGAAGGATTTTTGTGTACTCACCGTAAAATCCTCTTTCTCTGAGTCTTCATTGGGGGACACAGGACCATGGGTTATGCTGCTGTCACTAGGAGGCTGACACTAAGTAAACAGAAAAAGTTAGCTCCTCCCCAGCAGTATAACCCCTGAGCCGGAGGCGGGCTCAATCAGTTTAGTGCACAAGCAGTAGGAGGAGAACCAAACAATCCTGGATAAAACAAGGTAAAAACTATGATCATTAGTCGTGTGCCCAGTGGCATGGGAATATGGCCACTGGGGTAACCGGCAGGTAATATATAACAAGAAACACAAGCAGGGTGGGTGCTGTGTCCCCCAATGAAGACTCAGAGAAAGATTTTACGGTGAGTACACAAAAATCCTTCTTTCTCTAGCGTTTCATTGGGGGACACAGGACCATGGGACGTCCAAAAGCAGTCCCTGGGTGGGAAGAGAACCATCACCAGAGATAGGAAGGAGCCGCTTCCCCCTGTCGGGCTTGACCCAGACCTACAAGCACCTACCTTGATACAGGTGTGCGACTGCCGCCCGCAAACCTTACGCCAAGACTGGGCTCTACCGAAGCTTGGGTGTGACCCTGGTCAAAACTAGTAAAGGTATGCCGACTAGATCAGGTGGCGACCCAGGGGACCTGGCCAGTCGACGTCTGAAGTCCATCCGGCCAAGGGGTATCCCTTGCTCGGTAGACCGCGGCGGAAGTCCGTCCTTCGTGCGATAGCCTAACCATATGGAGGAATGGATCAATGTGAAATTCTGGCCCTTGGCGCCGGCATGCGCCTCTTGGGAACAGGTGGAAGGATGGACTGACTGTCGGTGTAACCGAAAAGTGGTGTCCTGCAGACCTAAAAGACTGAGGGCTCGTACCAGCCCTGGAACGAACTAGGCCCTCATTTTGGCTGAGAGAGGAGACTAGAACCGAACACTGAAACCTAAACTCCTCTTCTGGAAGAAACAGCAAGCTGCCTTGGACAGAACGAAGGGTTCTGCCGGAGCACCCCCTTGTCCTGCTAGAGGAGCCGGAAAAGGGGCAAAGGCGACAAGAGGGCTGCCCGCCCTGATGCCGTCCGTAACCAAAAGACGGCCACGAGGAGCCCACCTATCAAAACAGGTGGGAGCAGGGAAAAAGAGTACTCTGAAGCGAAACCATCACTGGATTAAGGTCCCACGTTTCTAGTGACCGAAGATACCGCCGAGCCAGATGGACGCTTCCCTGAGTGGAGGCCGTGATCGAAGGACGGAAAGTGAGAGGACTCCGAAAACCCGAACAATCGAGCAGCCACCTGGTCGATACAGGGAAACGCGAGAGTGCCGCATCCAGAACTGACTGGAAGAAGGCCAGCAAGAAGGAGGGGAGGGAGAGAGAGGAGAAGGGAAGATGTGCTCCTCATACCACCGGGGGAGCTCTGTACGAGTGGAATTAAATCCTCGAGGAAAACTGGACTCCCCAGCCCTCACCATTTGTCTGCAATCTTCTTGACAACAGACCTGACCGAGCCAGAACCCAGGATCCACTGGTGAGCCCGTTGGACTTGGGACTTCTGAGTCCTGGTAGAAGAGAGGGGCCCCGACACGGATGAACTGGGCGGTCTGGAAGGAGTCACGGGGCATCTGCGAGGAGTTGAGCAAGATATGTGAACTATGCTCACCTGGGCTACTCCAGAGCCTTCCTCTGCCCTGGTCCATCTTGAGAACCCTAAAGATCATGGGAAACCGCGGGAAGACGCACAAGAGCCTGAATAGGCTTCACGACCGGTCGAGGGCATCGTCACCTAGTCCAGAGCAGGTGGCACCCACGATGCCCCATTGACCTGAAAGTGGGATCGCAAGACCAATAGGACCACGACTGGAGATCTTCCTTCGCCGGGGAACTGGCTGGTGACTTCCCTGTTGAAGAGCCATTTGCCTAAGCGAGGTCCTTCTTGCCGAGAGAATCGGCCGTCCAAACGTCCACGCTAGGTATGTGGAGCCGAGATTAGCGAGTGAAGAGACCTGTCCCAGAGGAAGATCTTCTAGGCTTCTTCCCTTGCCATGACACTCTCTGCATCTCCCTGGAGGATGATGCACGTCACCGCTGTGGCATGGTCCGAGTGGAACCTGAATGGGCCACCCCGACCAAGAGAATCAATTGTAAACCGGGCTAACCGGAGGGGAGAAGGATACCCTAGCATGGGAGACTGGTGACGGTTGATAACACGCTCCAGAGGAGGAAAGGGGAGCTTCAAGGGACGGTTGTGAAAACTGGTCCGCAAGGAGGGGATTGGCGAGTCCCCCACGAAGACGGAACCTTCCTGACTCCGTTCTTCAGAGTGGTCCGCTGGAGAGTCAAGGATGAATCTGGTAAGTGCACCGCCGCTATTCCCGCCACAGACTGCCGAGGGCTCGCATAGCAAAACTGATGGAAAAAAACGGGCGCGGATGGCAAAGGGTACGCGGGACTCTGTGCCCGGTAGAAAACTACTCCTGCGTGAGGAGTAGCTACCCGTGGACGGGCTCGATACCGTGCCTAAGAGATGATCTACCGGGTAGGGATCTGAGAGGACTCCCTCCGGTAGCTCAGCTACCCTAGTAGCGAAAAGTGATGACGGTCTAAACCTCAAGCGCGGGCCCTTGAAGGGAGAACTCTGGTCCTCTAGGTCGTTTCTGGGCGGAGTGAACCTAGCAGCCCTGTAGCGTAGTATGCGCAGGGACAGTGATCCCTGCAAGCGCTCTTAAAAAACTGGAACGGCCCACTGTCCCGCGAGGCGGAGGGACTGTTGGAGGGATAGAGGCGCCCTGACGGGTGCGGCGTGAACGGACTGGGACCTAGCTGTAGGGGGACGATCCTGATGCGTCTGGCCAATGCCGGGAAGAGATGTACTCTTCCCTTACGTAGCCTAGTGGAGAGAAGTACTCTACCCTGACGTAGCCTAGGGGAGCAACTGGCCCCGCCCATCTCCGAAGGGCGTTCACGTACAGTCGGAAGGGAAGTCAGCGACTCCTTAGACGTCGATTCCAGTTCCTAATCCTGAGTCAGAGGTCTCGACGGGTGTACACACCGATGCTAGAGGCTCAGGCCGAGCCGCAGTCAGACCCAGGTCTGTGAAGAGAGGGTACTCACGGAAGATGATAACCAGTCCAGGGTCGGCATAGGTGGAACGTGGTCCGCCGCGTAGGGTGTCCGCGGAGACCCTGCGGAGCGTCACGTTAGGGACGAGAAGCCAGAAGGAACCCAGGCGGGTCGATTACAGGGTAGCGCGCCTCTTCCTTTCGGAGCCCCCCTTCGAGAAGGGGTAATGACAAGTAAAGGGACTTACCACTGGTAAACATCGTGCCTGGGAAATAACCATGCTCACGCAGTCAGCACGGCGAACTCTGGATGTCCCCTGTAAACCGCAGGGGCCCGCCACATTCGTCTCTTCAAGATGACATGCCCCCTCTCTCCGGAGCCCTTTGGGGGAATGATAATGGCAATAACACGACTTACCGCTGGAAACGCAGTGTCTAGTTGCTGTTCGTGATCAAACAGCGACTCCAGTGTAGCATGCCCATTTTGTCCGAAAACCCTCTTGGAGAAAGGCATAATGATACTGACAAGACTTACCGCTGGTAAACTTCGTGTCCGGTTGTTGTCAGTGATCACGCGGTAACTCGGCGAACTCTGGATGTCCACTGATTACATCAAGGGTCCGCTCCAAATGTCTTAAAGGAGACCTGCGTGCACAGAGAGAAGAGGGCTGTCCGTAGCCTTACGGCTTGACTCACCATTCCTAGCAGGCTACTTGTCATGCGGCAAAAACATCCAGGTCCTGCTCGGAGTTCACCAGAGGTGGAACGCCTGGGCCATCACCCGAGAGGTCGAAAGGCTACCGAAGGACAGGCAGTCTGGACCGGGGATTAAGGTGAAACCTGGGGGGCCGCAGAAGATGAGACCTGGCGGGTCCGCTTCCGGCAGAGGAACCGGCCCCTGGTATGGGACTCACCTCCCCGAGGGGATTGCGCCAGTCCTGTGGATGATCTGACAGAGCGTCGGCCAGGGACGCAGCGCATGCGCACCAACCCGAGGGACGCCAGCGAGGGGATTTAGCCAGAGCCAGGCGCCAACTATTCGGCAGGGGCGGGGAGCAGGGGCGTGCAGTGCCAGTGGCTGTGGTGGATGTAAAAAACAATTGAGGGAAGCGTAGACCTGAGCTTACCGGTCCAAAAACAAATATCTCAAGCTGAGACCTGTAAGAGTTAATAAACTCAATCTACATATATAGTAATAACTCAACCCATGAACATAAAAAACCTACTATCGTTAAAAATTGTGGCTATTTTTGGGCCCATTTTTCCCTGATAAGGGATGCTGCAGCCTCAGCAATCCGCAGATCAGGAGTCTGCCCTGATCCTCTTTTTTTTTTTTTTTTTTTTATTTAAAATGGACGCTGAGGGGGCTGGAGGCGGACCCAAGAGAGCGGGAAAAACTATCCACCACCCCCCTAGTGATGCCTGGAGCAGAGCGGAGGGCGGAGGCAGAGAGGCCGGCGGCCAATAGCGCTGCGCGGGAGGCGGGCCTGGGACGCCGAAGACAGGGCCGAAGCCGGGGACTAAATTTTGAAGCTGCCGCCGCGGGCAGAGGCAGCGCCGGCGGACCCACTCACGAAGCGGCGGCGGCGCAGTAGCGATGCGGCGGTGGCGCAGTAGCGATGCGGATCCCCCCGACCTCGGATATCGGCAGGGAGCTCCGCGGTCGTGGCCGGGGTGCCAGGCGGCTAGGCCCAGACCGGGGACTAAATTTGGAAGCTGCCGCCGCGGGCAGAGGCAGCGCCGGCGGACCCACTCACGAAGCGGCGGCGGCGCAGCGGCGATGCGGACCCTCCCGACCTCGGATGTCGGCAGGGAGCTCCGCGGACGTGGCCGGGGTGCCAGGCGACTAGGCCCAGACCGGGGCCTAAATTTTAGCAGCCGCCCGATGACCGGATGGGGACGTGGGGGCGTCCGGTGAGTAGGCCCGGACCGGGGCCTAAAGATTGCATCCGCCCGGGAGAAGGTAGGAGAGGGTGTCCTACCTGAAGGGCGGCGTCGCATCTGCCAGTGTGCAGGCGTGGAGCTCTGCACCCGTGCCCCTGTGCTCCGCACACCGGATGACTGGCTGCGGCAGCAGGAGAAGAATGAGGCAGGCAGGCAGGCAGGGAGGTGGACGCCGGTGGGGGGAGGAAGCCCCTCTGAAGTGTAGCAGCGCTGCGGGCCCCATCATACAATCCAGACGCGCTGCGAGGTCCAGTCCCTGCTGTATGCCCCTTGCACCCTTTGGGGTGATACCGCAGGGTGAATAGGGGGTGCTCAGTAAAGTTCAGCCCCGCGTGCCAACCCGGGAGTGGTACCGTGGAATTGGACGGGGGAGAGGGCCCGACGACTCAAGCCTCTGCGACCCAGGGGAGTGGTACCCACACGGGCTGCGAGAGCTGAGGTAGAGAAACGATACCTGTAGAAAAAGAGAATTACCACAGATGAGAGCGACGAGCGTCGCCGAGAGAAAAAATGAAAAAATATACGCAAAAAATCAAGTGGCTGAAGGGGGCCCAGTCGGCCCACATCAGCCTCCTACGACACTAAGCAAAAAACTGATTGAGCCCGCCTCCGGCTCAGGGGTTATACTGCTGGGGAGGAGCTAACTTTTTCTGTTTACTTAGTGTCAGCCTCCTAGTGACAGCAGCATAACCCATGGTCCTGTGTCCCCCAATGAAACGCTAGAGAAAAATACATTTACTGTGACTACTAAGAGTAGAAGACACAACCTACAAAAGAACTTACCATAGGGAAAAAGCGGATGATGTTTTCAATGGGGTTATCTGCAATATCCAGGACTAGATATCTGTGAACCAAGAGAAAGAAAGGTGAGAACGTCACTAAATGAACGAAAATGGAAGGAGACCGGACTGATGTCCTCTGAGCATCTTATGGAGGCGCACGTCTGGAACCGGATGTCACAGTAACCGATAGGGAAACAGATGTAGTGTCATGTCTTGTGCAGGGGATCAGGAGGTTAATATAATGCTAATCCAGGGGCGCACACACTTACGATTGTCCCCCTGCAGAAATGTTGAATTCATTGCAAAGTTTATATAATCAATGCTTTTTGTAACTTACCATGTAACGCCACTTACCGGAATAGGTGTTGAAAATTTGGTTTGATGAAATTTGCTTCGATGCTTTGCCTTATGCAGATTATGTGTGTTATCCCGGATTTCTGGAGGATGGAGAGCTGCAATAAAGGGGCATCTGCTTAAAGACATTGCAAGTTTTCATAGCAGCTCAGAAACAGCGCCTCTCGTGTCCCGAGGCTGTGCCAGGTACTGCAGTAAATCTCAATGTCCATGGGGTCAAATTACAGCAACAACCTGCCAATATTAGCTCTACAATTCATTTAGGTCTACATTAGTGGGGGGAGGAGAGGAGAGGGGGGAGAGGGGGCAGGATACATACTTTGCTTTTCATTGCTGCTGAGTACGGACCCAAAAATAAGCCGGGTAAAATTTCCTGAAAAAAAGAAAAAACAAACAAAGCACATAAATCACTAGAGAAAAAGCTCTCCTCATCCACTAAATACAAAACCCCGCCCCTGCCACACAGCAAGATCTACGGAGTGTGTGAACGTGATCATGAAACCGGCTATAGAAAATAAATAAAATCCACAATACCTGCATCTCCCTCCTCATCGGATAACTCCAGTCCTGATGGGAAAAGAAAGCACAAAAAATAATATAATATAATACTCCCTCCTAAACCCCTGTATATACACCAGTAGCCTCCCACTCCCATCGCTTGTAAATAAATATATATAATATATATATATATATATATATATATATATATATATATATATATATATATATATATATATATATATATATATATATATATATATATATATATATATATACACATACACACACACACACACACACACACACTATGTATTTGCTCCATATGCGCACACACACTTAACACTCCCTTTTCCCTATTTTACACCCCTCCCCCCTTATACATATTACAAACTCATTTTTTATTATTATTATTATTATAATAATTATACACTTATATACACACACACACACACACACACACGATAGATAGATCTCAATACACAGACACAAACTACGCTCCCTCACTCCCCCCCTCATATAGCTAGATATATCTCTATATCCACTCCACATTTTATACACACACACACACACACACACAGTATATATCCACATATACTTGCACTCCCTCCTACTCCCAATATATTCCATTACACTCCTCTCTTCCCCCAGTATATCCAGTATATAATTTTACACTTCCTCTCCTATATATTTAAACTTACTCTCCATAAATATTCTGCTCCCTGGCCCCTCTGTATATAGGATGCACCCTCACTCCCCCTGTATCTGTATAGATTACACCTCCCCCTGTGTATAGAATACACACCCTCTCCCACTTGTATAAATATTACACCCCCAGATATAGCATACTGAACATATTACATCCCCCCTGTGTGTATACCCCCTGTATATAGCTTACACCCCTCCTCCTGTATATATGCATTAAGCTCCCTCTTTATATTCCTCCCTAGTGAGCCGCCTTCACAGTCTCCCTAACGTTTTGCATGTCTACAGTGAAGGTATGTCTGTGTGGTATGTGTGCTGTTCCTATGCTATCAGTGTAATAGCCCGATAGCACACAGGCAGCATGAGCTGTTCCTTACCTGTTCCCGGCACTGCTGTTACTTCCGGGTGTGCAGTGAATATTCATGAGGCATAATGAGCGGACCCGGAAGTAACAGCAGAGACAGGAGCCACAAGTATAAATGCTTTGTTTTTATGTCACCCATGTTTTCTCAGGTAGGTGTCACACAGATCACACCAGTGTGCGGCCCGTGTGACACCGGTGCTGCCGAGAAAAACGGGCCTGTCGCCGTGTGGAGCACACGAACACATGGTTGATGTCAAGGCATTTACGGGTCTCCGGTAGGTGTGTAAACGTGCCACGTACGGGAGACACGGGTGTGAAGGAGGCCAGCTGTTACATTTCCTCTCCGCAGCCCCCGGTCAGGGGACCCGGCTCGGCCGCTCTCACCTCGGCGTCCTCCGTGCATGGCGGGAGGGAGGGGAACTCCAGCTTCACGTCCTCCATGCCGCGTCCTGCTGTCACACTGCGAGGCCGGCAGTCAGCAGTCCCGTCACCGCCCGAGCCATGCTGCACTCCGCCAACCTGCCGTCACCACCTCATATCAGCGCGCGACTCCAGACACTGCGGCGCAGCGTGATGACGCCATACGCACGGCGCGTCTGTCGCCTTTATATACTTTCTTTTTTGTGGAGGGGTCAAAATCTACCTTAAATATCCTATATCGATTTGTAACCGGTGCAGCCTTATCACGTGACGACGGGTTTATTATTATGCCGCCGCTATGTTATAGGTGGCATCCCGGGACTACAAGTCCCATCGCCATTACCCAGTTTAGTGTATGGCAAAGCATGCCGGGATTTGTAGTTTTGCTGGGTCACACTTGGCTCTGGCTGGATTTAGAGGGTAGATTCGTGACCTATTGTGGTCACAAGCCGCAGTTCCATTATATAAGTAGTGAGAGAATGCAACACATCCAACACGTGCAAAACTACAACTCCCAGCATGCCCTGCCCGTCTCAGCAGTAAAGCTGAATCTTTAGTGAGATTTCTGAGCAATTTCTGAAAATTTTGCGGATTAAAGGACATTGTATTAAAGTTTCCCCCAAAGATTGGTGACGCAGAGATAATTACTGCTATTTCCTCAGCTCTATACACCCCCTTCCCCCCAAAAAAATGTTAATGTGTCAGTAACTTGTCATGTGGCCAATACCTCCTGCTGGTCACCAGTGTTGTTATTGTCTGCTGAAGCCGGCATCCCACTCTTCTTAAAGGCGGCCCTCAGGTCATTGAGGTTCTTGAGTACAGAGTTAGGGCGGCGTCACACGCTACGATATATCGGGTGATATGTCGTCGGGGTCACAGAGTTTGTGACGCACATCCGGCATCGTTAGAGATATCGTAGCGTGTGACAGCTACGAACAACTGTGAACGAGCAAAAATACTCACCTTATCATTGCTCGTTGACACGTCGTTCATTTTCAAAAAGTCGTTCCTCCTTCTGCGCACCGGTTATTCATTGTTCCCGAGGCAGCACACACCGCTCCGTGTGACACCCCGGGAACGGCGAACAACAGCTTACCTGCGTCCCACCGGCAATGCTGAAGGAAGAAGGTGGGCGGGATGTTACGTCCCGTTCATCTCCGCCCCTCCGCTTCTATTGGGCGGCCGCTGTGTGACGTCGCTGTGACGCCGAACGTCCCTCCCACTTCAGGAAGAGGATGTTCGCCGTCCACAGCGAGGTCGTCCGGGAGGTAAGTGCGTGTGACGGGGGGTAAACGACTTTGTGCGCCACAGGCAACTAATTGCCCGTGACGCACAAACGGCGGAGGCGGGTACGGATGGACTTTATGAAAAAGATTTTTTGGTTATCTTCAAAAGGGGGGACTGTTATGGATGGGATTTAATACATATTGAGTATAATCAAGAAAATGCTGGACTAACAAAAATGGCGCTTGATTTAGCTTGATCTATCTAAACACACCCATGTCTGGCAATTTCAGACATGGGACTTTCCACTTTATCATAAGACATACTTTTATTTTAATACATGCTGAGTTAGCTTAATATAAGATTATGAAATGCATACATATATATTACTCGATGTAAGCTGTTTTTGCAAGTTAACCAATAGGATTATAGTAGGCACCCCTGGCTCTCAGCCAAGGGTCTTTGAATATTATACCCTTCACTTCCCCAAATAAATCAGAATTCTACATCTATCATGACTGGCTGTCTTTGGTTTGTGTAGATATAGATATCGCATGCGATAAAGGTCTTTAATTATTAATTTGGAATACAGGTGTCAAAGGGATAGATGCGTATCATATGAATGGCATCAACCTAAATTAAGGCTTTATCAGCTCGTGCGATGACACGATAAGATCGTACCGTGTGAAGCCGGCATTACAGCCTCTACACAGCGACTCAGCTAATCCCATAGATTTTCCATGGGATTCAGTTCTGGAGAAAGTGTCTCCATTTGAGGACCCCCAGTCTCCAGCAGCCGTTCCCTAATGATGCAACCTCAATGAGCTGGAGCATTGTCCTCCATGAAGATGAGATTAGGCCAGTGTTCACGCGGAGGCATAATGACTGGATTAATGATGTTATTCCAGTAGTCGGGGCTGTCACTGCACCATTCCACAGTGTAGGGCCGTTCTGTACTGACCAGACACACCGGACCACACTGTAAGGCTGGGGCCACACGGGGACTACTGCGATCCACTTGCATGACACTCGGCTCGTGCTGGCAGTACAGCAGAGCCGAGTGTCATGCGTGTGTGCTTGCAACTGAGGTCCGTTCGTGCGAGCAGACCTCAGCTGCGGGGGGCGGGCCGGCACTCAGGAGGGGAGGGAGGGATTTCTCTCCCTCTCTCCTGCGTAGCCGGCTATTGCCATTCTCGCACTGCACTAGCGGTACACCAGTGTACCGTGAGTGCAGTGCGATTTTTCTCTCGCCCCATTCACTTGAATGGGTGCGAGAGAAAGAGTCTCGCATTACAATCGCAGCATGCTGCGATTGTTTTCTCAGTCCGATTAGGGCTGATACAATAATCGCTCATGTGTGCTGACACACAGGCTAGAATTGGTGCGAGGGGAATGAGATGTTTTATCACACTCCACTCGCACTGTTTTTCTCGCCGTGTGGCTTAGGCCTAACACCACCACCAAAGGCTCAACTGGTGACAACAATGGCTGATGTATAGCGCTCTCCTTGACATCTCCAACATCGTTGGTGGCCATCATTTCTGCTCAGCCCTAGGCCTGTTTCACACGTCAGTAATTCTGGTATGTTTGTGCTTTTTTTTCTACGTACCAGAATCACTGACATACGCAGACACATTATAATGAATGGGTCTGCTCACACATCAGTGATTTTTCACTGACCTTGTCTCCGTGCGGCGTACCCGCGTGTCCGTGATTGCCGCACGGAGACATGTCCATTTTTTTCCGGCATCACTGATGTCCCACGGACTACGCAGTGGTGTGATCCGTGAAACACGTGACAGAAAAAAACATGCATATAAAATAAAAATCATTTTTACTCACCCGGCTCAAGCGACGCTCTGTGCAGCCTGTTCTGCCTGCTGCTTCTGAGCCGGCTCATTACTGTCGTGCATACTCATGAATGCATGACACAGCCGACTCAGAAGCAGCTGCTGCGGAGGTCAGCGCCGGCCGGATGCTGCACCGCGGGAGCGATCAGCACCAAGGACAGCGTAAGCGGGCACAGGTGAGTTAATCTCTATGTGCTATCATGGACCACGGAGAACGGAGCCTGGATTGCACATAGACAACCGTGTGCCGTGAATCACGGCACACGGAGGGACATGTGCGTGTTTTACACGTCAGTGAAGAACGTCTGTGTTTTTCACTGACGTGTGAAACGGGCCTAAAGTGGCTTTTATCAGTGAACAGTACTGAGGCCACTGGCCCCTCGTGCAGCGGAGATAACACCTGAGCTTGGTAGTGTGATCAGGTACGTAGAGGACGCCTGAGCCTGGTGGTGCAGTCCGGTACATAGATGACGCCTGTGCCTGGTGGCGTGGTCAGGTACGTCGATGACGCCTGTGCCTGGTAGTATGATCAGGTACGTCGATGATGCCTGTGCCTGGTGGAACAGTCAGGAACGTAGATGACGCCTCTGCCTGGTGTTGCAGTCCGGTACATAGATTGCACCTGTGCCTGGTGGTATGGTCAGGTACGTCGATAACGCCTGTGCCCAGTGGTATGGTCCGGTATGTAGATGACTCTTGTGCCTGTGCAGTCCGATAAGTTGCATGTCGTCTAGCACGCAGACCACACTGATATAAACGGTTTTGAATGGTCTGACGTGACCCTTGTATGCCTCCCACCTCACTTAAATGTGCCTGGAGCTGTGTGGCATTCATCATCCGGTTCTGAAGGGCATTGTTCATAATGAAGCAGTCATCAGTGTGGGATGTGGCCAATGGACGCCCACTTCTCTGCCTTTCAGTGACTCTTCCAGTCTCTCTGAGTCTCTGTACAACCTGCTGGTGACACTCTGTGACGCTCTAAGCTCAGTGGCCTCTTCCGTCTGAGAACATCCTGTTTGAAGCCTCACAATGACACGGTACTGTTGATCAATTGTTAGGTGTTGTCTTCATCTCATGATGTCAAAACATGATCAGCATGATAAAGAGGGCTGTTTAATACCACTTCTTACTGAACCCCGACATTTATTGGGCAAATTCATGGATCAAACACCTGTTGTGAATTTTCCCATTAAGCTCTTTGTTAGAGAACAGCAAGTTGTGCAAAACTTCCTGACACATTGAACAGTTGTACAGAAGCATCCAAAAGATTAGAGAAGGTAACATTAATGTCACCTGAAAAGGTCAGAGAGCATCTGAGTATTATTCTCAAATTTCACCCATAAGTCTAACTTTTTGTGAGACGTGTTTTTAGAGAAATTTCCAGGTTATGTTAATGTTATAAATCATAAAAAAACCCTTTTGTAACAATTCCACGTCCTTGCTCACAATAAGTAGAAATAACTAATAAGCCGGGATTTCATCTCTTGTAGGTAACAAATGTCCAGGAAATTGCACCGTTGTGATGTGATCAGGAGGTTTGCAGCTTCAGGATGTTAAAAGAAACTGTTGATATTCATTGAGAGCAACAGGATGAGATTAAAAGTTAATCTGTCAGCAGGTTTTTTGCTCTGTAATCTAACAGTAGCATGTTGTATGGGTAGAGATCCTGATTGCAGCAATGTGTCACTTAAGGCCACTTTACACACAGATAAATCTTTGCCAGATCTGTGGTTGCAGTGAAATCATGGACATATTGTTCCATTTGTACACAGCCACAAACCTGGCACTGATTGTCCACAATTTCACTGCAACCACAGATCTGCCGCAGATTTATCTCTGTGTGTGACAGGGCCTTTACTGGGGCAACAGTTGTGACCGAATCAGTTTTCACTGCTGCAGATGTAGCAGAGCTGTGTGTAATGCCACACACTCCATAGATTTCTGTGTACATTGTATAGAGTCAGAGAGCTGCTAATCAGCGCTGGGGGTAAGGTTGGACTAGGAGGCACAGGGCCAGTTGTCCTGTAGTGATAATTTCCTGTTTACAATTACTGGGCTGTTTGTATTTAATCAGGGTCTCAACTCTCAAGATTGCATAGGAAAAACCTGGTGACAAATTCCCTTTCAAAGGCAATTGATGAAGACTGGGGCTTCCCCCGCTAGCCGTACAGTCCATCATACCGAATAAAGATGAACCAGAGTCATTAAGCCATATACTCTTCTTCATAGACTTCGCTCATCTTTGTGCAATAAAATTTTACACCAATGGTGACCACAGAATCTCGTGCGGAGATGTGTCAGGCGGCAGCTGCTCCTTTCGAAAACCGTTTCCTCAAGCAAACGTGTTATTAATAAAAAAAGATATTTATGGCTACGATGTTCCATCACTTTATGATCAGTTGTTTAACCATTGAGACCCCCCAGTGATCCTAAAGACTGAGGCTGCAACTATATTTATGTTAATGTCAGGGCAGATCCGCATAGGGAAAAACTAAAAAGCGACCCAAGTGCAGTGGCTGCTTCAGAATCAATGGAGGCACCTAAGGTCAGACCCCCCTCCCTACTTACCATAAAGCATGTTTTCGTTTTATAAGACACACCAGATAAGATTCACCCCAAATTTAGAGAACAGGTTAAAAAAAAAAAAAAAAAAAAAAGGGGGGGGGGGTCTATTTTTAATCCAGTTGTGTCCTAGCGGAGGAGGCGACGGCAGCGGAGCAGGGTAACAGGAGGCAGTAACGGTGCTGGAGTAGGCTGACGCTGCATGCTACAGGCACTGTGAGGCAGGAGGAACAACTGTCAGCGGTGCGGTAATCAAAGAATTGGCACCCAGAGTCGGCATGTACGCAGATTGAGCGACCGGCTCACTGACCAGCCAAGATCTTGTCAGGGGAGACCGCTAAGGAGTCTTCAGGGTCACAGAGTCGGAGTCCAAATCAAATCTGCGCAGATTTATGTATGAGGAAAAATGACCACACAGACAAGTCTCAATCTGGGAGAAGCTCAAAGCTCTTCTAATCCGTACATTATAAAGAAGGGAATTTTGTTTACTTACCGTAAATTCCTTTTCTTCTAGCTCCTATTGGGAGACCCAGACAATTGGGTGTATAGCTACTGCCTCCGGAGGCCACAAAGTATTACACTTTAAAAAGTGTAACCCCTCCCCTCTGCCTATACACCCTCCCGTGCATCACGGGCCCATCAGTTTTGGTGCCAAAGCAGGAAGGAGGAACTTATAAATTGGTCTAAGGTAAAATCAATCCGAAGGATGTTCGGAGAACTAAACCATGAACCAAAGAACAATTCAACATGAACAACATGTGTACACAAAAGAACAACAGCCCGAAGGGAACAGGGGCGGGTGCTGGGTCTCCCAATAGGAGCTAGAAGAAAAGGAATTTACGGTAAGTAAACAAAATTCCCTTCTTTGTCGCTCCATTGGGAGACCCAGACAATTGGGACGTCCAAAAGCAGTCCCTGGGTGGGTAAAAGAATACCTCGATAAAAAGAGCCGAAACAATGGCCCCCTCTTACAGGGGGGCAACCGCCGCCTGAAGGACTCGCCTACCTAGGCTGGCATCTGCCGAAGCATAGGCATGCACCTGATAGTGTTTCGTGAAAGTGTGCAGACTAGACCAGGTAGCCGCCTGACACACCTGCTGAGCCGTAGCCTGGTGTCGCAATGCCCAGGACGCACCCACGGCTCTGGTAGAATGGGCTTTCAGCCCTGAAGGAAGCGGAAGCCCAGAAGAACGGTAGGCTTCAAAAATCGGTTCCTTGATCCACAGAGCCAAGGTTGACTTGGAAGCCTGCGACCCCTTACGCTGGCCAGCGACAAGGACAAAGAGAGCATCAGAGTGGCGCAGGGGCGCCGTGCGAGAAATGTAGAGTCTGAGTGCTCTCACCAGATCTAACAAATGCAAATCCTTTTCACATTGGTGAATTGGATGAGGGCAAAATGAAGGTAAGGAGATATCCTGATTGAGATGAAAAGGGGACACCACCTTAGGGAGAAAGTCCGGGACCGGACGTAGAACCACCTTATCCTGGTGAAATACCAGGAAGGGGGCTTTGCATGACAGTGCTGCCAGCTCTGACACTCTACGGAGTGAAGTAACCGTCACTAGAAATGCCACCTTCTGCGAAAGACGTGATAGAGAGACATCCCACAGCGGCTCAAAAGGTGGTTTTTGAAGAGCCCGTAGAACCATGTTGAGATCCCAGGGTTCCAGCGGACGCTTGTAAGGTGGGACTATGTGGCAAACTCCCTGCAGGAACGTGCGGACCTGCGGAAGCCTGGCTAGACGCTTTTGAAAAAACACGGAAAGCGCCGAGACTTGACCCTTGAGAGAGCCGAGAGACAAACCCTTGTCCAATCCAGATTGAAGGAAGGAAAGAAACCTGGGTAAGGCAAACGGCCAGGGGATAAACCCCCTCTCAGAGCACCAGGCTAAGAAGATCCTCCAAGTTCTGTGATAGATCTTGGCTGACGTTGGTTTCCTGGCCTCTCTCATAGTGGCAATGACATCTTGAGACAACCCTGAGGACGCTAAGAGCCAGGACTCAATGGCCACACAGTCAGGTTGAGGGCCGCAGAATTCAGATGGAAAAATGGCCCTTGAGATAGCAAGTCTGGTCGGTCTGGGAGCGTCCACGGTTGCCCCACCGTGAGATGCCACAGATCCGGGTACCACAACCGCCTCGGCCAATCTGGAGCGACGAGGATGGCGCGGCGGCAGTCGGACCTGATCTTGCGCAACACTCTGGGCAGCATTGCCAGAGGAGGGAATACATAAGGCAGTTGAAACTGCGACCAATCCTGAACTAAGGCGTCCGCCGCCAGAGCTCTGTGGTCCTGAGACCGTGCCATGAATGCCGGGACCTTGTTGTTGTGCCGAGACGCCATGAGATCGACGTCCGGCGTTCCCCAGCGGCAACAGATCTCTTGAAACACGTCCGGGTGGAGAGACCATTCCCCCGCGTCCATGCCCTGGCGACTGAGGAAGTCTGCTTCCCAGTTTTCTACGCCCGGGATGTGAACCGCGGAGATGGTGGAGGCTGTGGCTTCCACCCACAGCAGAATCCGTCGGACTTCCTGGAAGGCTTGCCGACTGCGTGTGCCGCCTTGGTAGCGGTTCCTCCGGCTGCCTTCCTTGGGCGTGGTTGAGCCCCCGGAAGCTGAGCCCCTCTGAGGCTTTTCAGCTCTTCTGGACGAGTACAATTGGGACCTGCCCGAGCTTGGGAAGGACCGAAACCTCGACTGTCCTACCAGGACAGCATTAATAGGGTAAGTCGCAATGCAGACATTGCGAGGTTACGGACGCCCCTGCGGCACAAATGTACATATGCTCAAGACCAGCTGTGCAAGAACAGCTGAAAAGCTTAGGGTGCCCATACGGCTGTAAATGCCGGAGCAACCGACACGCCGATAGCCTCATAGACAGATTTCAACCAGAGTCCATCTGTCTGGCATCTTTAAGTGAAGTCCCATCTCCACTGCAACTATAGCTCTAGCCGCAAGCCTGGAGATTGGAGAATCCACCTTTGGACCCTGGGTCCCGCGCTTGACCACGTCAGGGGGAAAAGGATAACGTGTATCCTTAATACGTTTGGAGAAAACGCTTATCTGGTAAGCGTGGTGTTCCTGGACTGCTTCTCTGAAGTCAGCATGGCCAGAAAAATACTCAATATACGTTTGAGCTACTGAAATGGGACTTCTCCTGCTGTGAAGCTGACTCCTCCGCTGGGGGAGCTGAGGGAGAAGAAGGGAATTTTGTTACTTACCGTAAATTCCTTTTCTTCTAGCTCTTATTGGGAGACCCAGACGATTGGGGTATAGCTACTGCCCTCCGGAGGCCACACAAAGCACTACACTAAAAAGTGCAAGGCCCCTCCCCTTCTGGCTATACCCCCCCGTGGTATCACGGGTTCTCCAGTTTTAGTGCCAAAGCAAGAAGGAGGAAGCCAATAACTGGTTTAAACAAATTAACTCCGAATAACGTCGGAGAACTGAAAAACCGTTCAACATGAACAACATGTGTACCCGCAAACAACAAACAAATCCCGAAGGACAACAGGGCGGGTGCTGGGTCTCCCAATAAGAGCTAGAAGAAAAGGAATTTACGGTAAGTAACAAAATTCCCTTCTTCTTCAGCGCTCTATTGGGAGACCCAGACGATTGGGACGTCCAAAAGCTGTCCCTGGGTGGGTAAAGAGATACCTCATGTTAGAGCTGCAAAACAGCCCTCCCCTACGGGGATGTCACTGCCGCCTGCAGGACTCTTCTACCTAAGCTGGCATCCGCCGAAGCATAGGTATGCACCTGATAATGTTTGGTGAAAGTGTGCAGACTCGACCAGGTAGCTGCCTGGCACACCTGTTGAGCCGAAGCCTGGTGTCGCAAAGCCCAGGACGCACCCACAGCTCTGGTTGAGTGGGCTTTCAGCCCTGAAGGAACCGGAAGCCCAGCAGAACGGTAGGCTTCCAGAATTGGTTCTTTGATCCATCGAGCCAGGGTGGCTTTAGAAGCCTGCGACCCCTTGCGCTGGCCAGCGACAAGGACAAAAAGTGCATCTGAACGGCGGATAGGCGCCGTGCGAGAAATATAGATTCTGAGTGCTCTCACCAGATCTAGCAAACGTAAGTCTTTCTCATACCGGTGAACCGGCTGAGGACAAAAGGAAGGCAAGGATATATCCTGATTAAGATGAAACGAGGATACGACCTTAGGGAGAAACTCCGGAATGGGGCGCAGCACTACCTTGTCCTGGTGGAACACCAGGAAGGGAGCCTTGGATGACAGAGCTGCCAGCTCAGACACTCGCCGAAGCGATGTGATCGCAACAAGAAACGCCACTTTCTGTGACAGGCGAGAAAAGGAAACGTCCTTTAGAGGCTCGAAGGGCGGCTTTTGCAGAGCAACTAGTACTCTGTTCAGATCCCATGGATCTAACGGCCGCTTGTACGGGGGCACAATATGACAGACCCCCTGTAGGAACGTGCGCACCTTAGGAAGACGTGCTAGACGCTTCTGAAAAAACACAGATAGTGCCGAGACTTGCCCTTTAAGGGAGCTGAGCGACAAGCCCTTTTCCAACCCCGATTGCAGGAAGGAAAGAAAGGTGGGCAATGCAAATGGCCAAGGGGATACTCTCTGTGCAGAGCACCAGGATAAGAAAATCTTCCACGTTCTGTGGTAGATCTTAGCAGACGTTGACTTCCTAGCTTGTCTCATTGTGGCTACGACTCCTTGAGATAATCCTGCGGACGCTAGGATCCAGGACTCAATGGCCACACAGTCAGGTTCAGGGCCGCAGAATTCTGATGGAAAAACGGCCCTTGGGACAGTAAGTCTGGTCGGTCTGGCAGTGACCACGGTCGACCGACCGTGAGATGCCACAGATCCGGATACCACGATCTCCTCGGCCAGTCTGGGGCGACGAGTATGACGCGGCTGCAATCGGATCTGATCTTGCGTAACACTCTGGGCAAGAGTGCCAGAGGTGGGAAGACGTATGGGAGCCGGAACTGCGACCAATCTTGAACTAATGCGTCTGCCGCCAGAGCTCTTTGATCGCGCGACCTCGCCATGAATCCCGGGACCTTGTTGTTGTGCCGGGACGCCATTAGGTCGACGTCCGGCACTCCCCATCGGCGACAGATTTCCTGAAACACGTCCGGGTGAAGGGACCACTCCCCTGCGTCCATGCCCTGGCGACTGAGGAAGTCTGCTTCCCAATTTTCTACGCCTGGGATGTGAACCGCGGATATGGTGGATGCTGTGTCCTCCACCCACATTAGAATGCGCCGGACTTCTTGGAATGCTTGCCGACTGCGCGTCCCTCCTTGGTGGTTGATGTATGCCACCGCTGTGGAGTTGTCCGACTGGATTCGGATCTGCTTTCCTTCCAGCCACTGTTGGAAGGCCAGTAGGGCAAGATACACTGCCCTGATTTCCAGAACATTGATCTGAAGGGTGGACTCCTGCGGAGTCCACGTCCCCTGGGCCCTGTGGTGGAGAAACACTGCTCCCCACCCTGACAGACTCGCATCTGTCGTGACCACTGCCCAGGATGGGGGCAGGAAGGATCTTCCCTGAGACAATGAGGTGGGAAGGAACCACCATTGTAGAGAGTCCTTGGCCGTCTGGGAAAGAGAGACTTTCCTGTCCAGGGACGTTGACTTCCCGTCCCATTGGCGGAGAATGTCCCATTGAAGTGGGCGCAGATGAAACTGCGCAAAGGGAACTGCTTCCATGGCTGCCACCATCTTCCCGAGGAAGTGCATGAGGCGCCGTAAGGGGTGCGACTGGCCTTGAAGGAGGGATTGCACCCCTGTCTGTAGGGACCGCTGCTTGTTCAGCGGAAGCTTCACTCTCGCTGCTCGAGTATGAAACTCCATGCCAAGATACGTTAGCGACTGTGACGGTGACAGATTCGACTTTGGAAAGTTGATGATCCATCCGAACATCTGTAGAGTCTCCAGCGTAGCATGTAGACTGAGTTGGCATGCCTCTTGAGAGGGTGCCTTGACAAGTAGATCGTCTAGGTAAGGGATCACCGAGTGTCCCTGAGAGTGCAAGACTGCTACCACCGCCGCCATGACCTTGGTGAAGACCCGGGGGGCTGTCGCCAGACCGAATGGCAGAGCTACGAACTGAAGATGGTCGTTTCCTATCACAAAACGTAGAAAACGTTGATGTTCTGTAGCAATTGGCACATGGAGATAAGCATCTTTGATGTCTATTGAGGCAAGGAAGTCTCCTTGAGACATTGAGGCAACGACAGAGCGGAGGGTTTCCATCCGGAACCGTCTGGCGTGCACATGTTTGTTGAGCAGCTTTAGATCCAGAACAGGACGGAACGAGCCGTCCTTTTTTGGAACCACAAAGAGATTGGAGTAAAACCCTCGCCCCCGTTCCTGAGGCGGTACAGGAACCACTACTCCTTCCGCTCTTAGGGAGTCCACCGCCTGCAGCAGGGCATCTGCTCGGTCTGGATGTGGGGAGGTTCTGAAGAACCGAGCTGGAGGACGAGAACTGAACTCGATTCTGTACCCGCGAGACAAAATGTTTGTCACCCACCGGTCTTTGACCTGTGACATCCAAATGTCGGAAAAGCGGGAGAGCCTGCCCCCGACCGGAGATGCGGAGGGGGGGGGCTGGAAGTCATGAGGTAGCCGCTTTGGAAGCGGTTCCTCCATTTGCTTTCTTGGGGCGTGCGTGAGCCCGCCAGGAATCTGAGACTCTTTGCGTCCTCTGAGTCCCTTTGGACGAGGAGAATTGTGTCTTGCCCGAACCTCGAAAGGACTGAAACCTCTGCTGCCATTTTTTCTGCTGAGGTTTGCTTGATCTGGGCTGGGGTAAGGAAGAGTCTTTACCCTTGGACTGTTTAATGATTTCAGCCAATGGCTCGCCAAACAGTCTATCTCTAGATAAAGGCAAGCTGGTTAAACATTTTTTGGAACCAGCATCTGCTTTCCAGTCCTTTAACCACAAGGCTCTGCGCAAAACTACCGAATTGGCGGACGCCATTGAGGTGCGGCTGGTAGATTCTAGGACCGCATTGATAGCGTAAGACGCAAACGCAGACATCTGCGAGGTAAGGGACGCCACTTGCGGCACCGCTGGATGTATGATAGCATCCACTTTTGCTAAACCAGCTGAAATAGCTTGGAGTGCCCATACGGCTGCGAATGCTGGAGCAAACGACGCGCCGATAGCTTCATAGACAGATTTTAACCAAAGGTCCATCTGTCTGTCATTGGCATCCTTAAGTGAAGCGCCATCCTCCACTGCAACTATGGATCTAGCTGCAAGTTTGGAAATCGGGGGGTCTACTTTTGGACACTGGGTCCAGCGCTTGACCACATCAGGGGGGAAAGGAAAACGTGTATCCTTAGAACGTTTAGAGAAACGCCTTTCCGGATGAGCGTCGTGTTTCTGGATTGACTCTCTGAAGTCAGAGTGATCCAAGAAAGCACTCAATTTACGCTTGGGATAGAGGAAACAAAACTTCTCCTGCTCTGCAGCTGCCTCCTCTGCAGAAGGAGCTGGGGGAGAAATATCCAACAGTCTATTGATGGCTGAGATAAGCTCGTTTACCATGGCGTCCCCATCCGGGGTATCCAGATTGAGAGGGGTTCCAGGATAAGACTCCTGATCACTCTCTTCAGACGCATCACAGGGCGACTGATTGCGCTGAGACCCTGAGCAGTGTGATGACGTTGAGGGTCTTTCCCAGCGAGCTCGCTTAGGGTGGCTGGGGCTATCATCTGAGTCATAATACTCAGCCTGGGAAGCCGGGGACCCCCTTGCAGTCTGGATTAATTCCAACTGAGGGGGATTAGAGGACAGAGACCTCGCCGTGTCCATAGACTGAGCCCCAGTCATGGATTGCAAAGTTTCAAGGATTTTTGCCATAGTCACAGACATTCCATCAGCAAAAACTGCAAAGTCTGTCCCTGACACCGGGGCAGGACTTACAAGCGTCTCAGCCTGGGTCACTACCCCTCCGGACTCCGGCTGGCGAAGCAGCACCGGATCTGAGCATTGCACACAATGGGGGTCTTTGGAACCTGCTGGTAGAGCAGCCCCGCATGCAGCACACGCAGTGTACACAGCCCTAGCCTTGGCAGCCTTGCGTTTTGTGGATGACATGTTGCTGCCTCCTCAGAGCGATCTGGGGTATCCAGCCAGGAAGCGACCTCACAGTGCAAGAAATAAATAAATATATATATCTGGTGACACAGTACACCAATGCACACTGAGGCACTAGAGGGGCCAGCTGAAATGCCGCTTACCGCCCGCTTAAGAGCGGGTGTGTGGTCTCCAAAAGCCCCCTAGTCCAGGTCTCCCAGAGCCTTACGTCCTTCCTCTAGCCAGACTGCATGTAATGGCTGCCGGCGTCCTGGGAGAGGAGGGGGGGCGGGCCCTGGGCGTTCCTGACTAAGAGCGGGAAGCCTGCTTCCCTCTGTGCCTAGTGAGAGGGCTGGAGCATGTAAATCAGGCTCCAGCCCTCGTCGCTGCTGCGAAACAGCGTCTCTCCCCTACCCTGATTGACAGGGTGGGGGCGGGAACGAAGCGGAGCTAGGCCGCAAAAGCCGGGGACTGGATTTATAAACGCCGCCGCCGTAAAAGCGCGGTCGGCGTGTCCCCGGCGCACTACAAGTCACAGCAGCGCCGCCGGTCCAGTGGGGGTCGGCGCTGCGTTCCCACAACACAAAAGTCCCCCAGTAAACTGCAGGAACACCAACTCAATCGTTACGGTCCCCGGCGCACTACAACACCCAGCCAGCCCGGAGTGTGTCTGTGCCTGCCGGGGACACAGAGTACCTGTATGATGCAGGGCCTTGTCCCTGATTGTACTCCTGCTCCGTATCCATCAGGTGCTATGGGTCTGTGGATGGAGCCCGGCGTCAGAGCTTAGAGGCCGGCAGGATCCCACTTCCACAGAGCCCTACAAGGGGATGTGGAAGGAAAAACAGCATGTGGGGCTCCAGCCCCTGTACCAGCAATAGGTACCTCAACCTTACAACACCATCCACGGGTGAGAAGGGAGCATGCTGGGGGCCCTATATGGGCCCTCTTTTCTTCCATCCGAAATAGTCAGCAGCTACTGCTGACTAAAATCTGTGGAGCCATGCGTGGATGTCTGACCTCCTTCGCACAAAGCTTGAAAACTGGAGAACCCGTGATACCACGGGGGGGTATAGCCAGAAGGGGAGGGGCCTTGCACTTTTTAGTGTAGTGCTTTGTGTGGCCTCCGGAGGGCAGTAGCTATACCCCAATCGTCTGGGTCTCCCAATAGAGCGCTGAAGAAAGATCCAACATTCCATTGATGGACGCTATAGGATCATTCCTTATGGCGTCACCATCCGGTGTATCCGGATTGAGAGCGTTGTCAGGATCAAGTCCTGATGAGCTACGTCTGCCTCATCATACAGAGAGCCTCCTGGGACCCCCCCCGGAGCACCGATTTTATTCCCAATGAGGGTGGCCAGGGAGCAATGATCCAGATTGCCCATGGCCTGTCCGGACTGCAAGTCTCTATCCCATTGCAACTCCATCCCTGTCCTTGGACAGGGTTGACAGGTGGTTCCTTTGGCCACGTCTAGCAGAGACCCCGGCTGACCAAGTGCTCCAGGGGAGCATTGCACACAATGGGGTTCAGTGCCGTGGAACAGTATCACATGCAGTAAAAACAGCATCGAAAGCCTGTGTTGCTTATATGCTGCTGCCGACTAGCCATCTAGGACAGTCATGGCGAACCTTTTACAGGCAGAGTGCCCAAACTGTAGCCCTAAACCCAATTTTTTTTCCGAAGTGCCAACCAATCCTATTATATAAAGAATTGATTTTAATCTTACCTTTGCCGTCTTCTCTTCAGCAGGGGGCATCACGCTCATTTGTGCTTACCACACATTGAAGCTGAGCCCCTGCCCTTTCCAGACACAGCAGATGGATTGATCTTTCTGGAAAAAAATTGCAGCATATTAGACAGAGAATTTAGCCTGGAATGCAATCAGATGTCACCCTGTAATCCACATCTACATTTCAAAGTCTGAACATCTTGAAATCCCATAAAGACGTACAAGTTGCTCCCCTCCCCTTTCATTGTATAGTTATGTCCCCCTTCCTGACCACTTCCTGGTAAACATGTCCCCCATCCTGATATATATTTCCTACATTCTGGTATATTTGTCCCCATCACGGCCCCATCCTGGTAAATGTCCTCCATCCTGGTAAATGTTACCCATTCTGGCATGTTCCCCCATGCTGGTAAATGTACCCCATCCTGACATATTGCCCATCCTTGTAAATGTTCCCCCATCCCGGCATGTACCCCATTCCTGGTAAATGTTCCCAATCCTGGTCAATTTACCCCATCCAGGTAAATGTACCCCTTCCTGGTAAATGTACCCTATCGTGGCATGTTTCCTCCATCCTGGCATGCATGTTTCCTCCATCCTGGCATGCATGTTTCCTCCATCCTGGCATGCATGTTTTCCCCATGCTGGCATGCATGTCATCCCCCCCCATGCTGGCATGCATGTCATCCCCCCCCATGCTGGCATGCATGTCATCCCCCCCCATGCTGGCATGCATGTCATCCACCCCCCATGCTGGCATGCATGTCATCCACCCCCCATGCTGGCATGCATGTCATCCCCCCCATGCTGGCATGCATGTCATCCCCCCCCATGCTGGCATGCATGTCATCCCCCCCCATGCTGGCATGCATGTCATCCCCCCCCATGCTGGCATGCATGTCATCCCCCCCATGCTGGCGTGCATGTCATCCCCCCCCCATGCTGGCATGCATGTCATCCCCCCCCCCCATGCTGGTATGCATGTCATCCCCCCCCCCATGCTGGTATGCATGTCATCCCCCCCCATGCTGGCATGCATGTCATTCCCCCCCATACTGGCATGCATGTCATCCCCCCCCAATGCTGGCATGCATGTCATCCCCCCCCCAATGCTGGCATGCATGTCATCCCCCCCCTCATGCTGGCATCCATGTCATTCCCCCCCCTCATGCTGGCATCCATGTCATCCCCCTCATGCTGGCATGCATGTCATCCCCCCCCATGCTGGCATGCATGTCATCCCCCCATGCTGGCATGCATGTCATCCCCCCATGCTGGCATGCATGTCATCCCCCCCATGCGGCATGCGTGTTCTCCCCCCCCCCCCCCATGCTGGCATGTGTGTTCCCCCACCCCACGCTGCCATGTACGTTCCTCCACTCCCATGCTGCCATGTGCGTTCCCCCACCCCACCATGTGCGTTCCCCCTCCCCCACCCCCCACTGCCACCCCCCTCTCCCACCCCCCCCCCCCGCTGCCATGTGCGTTCCCCCTCTCCCACCCCCCCGCTGCCATGTGCATTCCCCCTCTCCCACCCCACGCTGGCATGTGCGTTCCCCCTCTCCCACCCCACCCGCTGCCATGTGCGTTCCCTCTCCCACCCCCCCCGCTGCCATGTGCGTTCCCCCTCTCCAACCCCACTTTGCCATGTGCGTTCCCCCACCCCATGCTGGCGCTGCCGCACACGAGTTATAAAAAAAAAAAGCAACACACAACTTACCTGCACACACTCCCCCGCTGCGCGCTGCTGGGTCCTCAGTTCCCACGCGGCCAGCAGACGGCGCTGGCGCCGCTCTCTGACGCTCCTCCGTCTCCTAGGCAACACACTGCAGCCTGGGGGAAGAGGAGTGTCAGAGCGGAGGAGAAATGTCTCCTCCGCTCCAACACAGATTTGATCTGCCGGCGCGACTGCACTAGCAGACCAAATCTGCAGAATCGGGCGACAGCACACGTGCCAGCAGAATGGGCTCAGCGTGCCCCTGGTGGCACGCGTGCCATAGGTTCGCCATCACTGATCTAGGACATAGAGCCAATAATGGCGACCGTACAATACAATGTATAGCATACAAGCATAAAGTACAATGAACACTGCAGCACATGCAATACAAGCAGCATAGAAAGCCTGTGCCTTGGCACCCCTGCTTTTCTGCCGCTGTAGACTAGCCATCTAGGGGAATATAGCCCAGAATATCGACCATACAGTGCAATGTATAGCATACAAGCATAAGTACAAATGAACACTGCAACCCCTGCAATACAAGCAGCATAGAAAAAACCTGTGCCTCAGCACCCCTGCTTTTCTGCTGCTGTAGTCTAGTCATTCTAGGCGAAAATAGCCCAGACTAGCGACCGTACAGTGCAGTGTATAGCATACAAGCATAAATACACATGAACACTTCAGTACGTGCAATACAAGCAGCATAGAAAGCCTGTGCCTTAGCACCCCTGCTTTCCTGCTGCTGATGTGTCGCCATCTAAGAGGGCATATAGCCAAAGATAGCGACCTATGCAGTGTAAGCATAAAAATACAAATGGACAACTGCGGTATTTAGTGGGGTCAGCACTTCAGGTGCCGCTTACCGCCCGCCTATAAGCGGGTGTGTGGTCGCCCTAGTCCTGTGCCTGGTTGCCCAGAGTCCGATCTCTCAGCTCGGACTGCAGGAATGGCTGCCGGCGTCTTCTCCAGCTCGTGTGAGTAGGGGCGGGCCGTGGGCGTGCCCCCAAGTCAGAGCGGGAAACCGGCGTCCCACAGTGTCCAGTGAGAGGGCTGGAGCATGTAAATAAGGCTCCAGCCCTCGGCGCTGCTGATTGTACAGCGTCTCTCCCCTACCCTGATTGACAGGGTGGGGGCGGGAACGAAGCGGAGCTAGGCCGCAAAAGCCGGGGACTGGATTTATAAGCGCCGCCGCCGTAAAAGCGCGGTTGGCGCTAAGTCCCCGGCGCACTACAAGTCCCAGCCGCGCCGCCGCTCCCGGAGCGTCCGGCGCGTTAGTTCCCCATACATAAAGTCACTCAGCTAGGCTGCAGTGACTGTAACCCTTTACTGTCCCCGGCGCACTAGCACACCCAGCAAGTCTGAAGTGTGCTGTGCCTGTGTGTACGGGGACACAGTACCTGAATGGTGCAGGGCCATGTCCCTGAACGGTACCCAGCTCCGTATCCAGCAGGTTCAATGGGTCTGTGGATGGAGCCCGGCCTCAGGGCTTTGGGGCCGGTAAGATCCCACTTCCTCAGAGCCCCTCAGGGGGATGGGGAAGGAAAGCAGCATGTGGGCTCCAGCCGCCGTACCAGCAATAGGTACCTCAACCTTACAAACCACAAGCGGGGTGAGAAGGGAGCATGCTGGGGGCCCTATATGGGCCCTCTTTTCTTCCATCCGATATAGTCAGCAGCTACTGCTGACTAAACAGTGGAGCTATGCGTGGATGTCTGACCTCCTTCGCACAAAGCAGAAAACTGGTGAGCCAGTGATCCCACTGGGGGTGTATAGCCAGAAGGGGAGGGGCCTTACACTTTTTAGTGTAATGCTTTGTGTGGCCTCCGGAGGCAGTAGCTATACACCCCAATCGTCTGGGTCTCCCAATGGAGCGACGAAGAAATATAATGTTACACTACTGCACAATGGGGCTAGCACCACAGGTGCTGCTTACCACCCGCTTAAAGAGGTTGTGAGGCCACCAGAGTCCCTGCCCGAGTCTCCCAGACTTTGTCCCCCTCTGTAGCGTCCAAGGAGCTGACAGGAATGGCTGCCGGCGTCCTGAGGAGAGGTGGGAGCCGTGAGCGTGGCTCAGAAAGTGCGGGAGCTGGTGCCTGCACTGTGCACAGTGAGGGGAGTGGAGTATGCAAAGCATGCTCCAGCCCTCAGTGCTGCTCGTTCTGTGCAGCGTCCCGCCCTTCCCCTGCCTGTCAGGGCTGTGGGCGGGAGGAAAGGAAACTAGGCCGCAAAAAGCCGGGGACTCTAGTAATAAACGCGGCCGCCGTAAAAGCGCGGCCGGCGCGAAAGTCCCCGGCGCACTACAAGTCCCAGCCGCGCCGCAGTGTTTCCCTGGCAGCGGCGGTTAGTGCGGCAGTCCCTATACATAAACACACTCAGCAGCGCTGAGTGTGTAATGGCACATATTAACCCGGTCAGCGCCGCGGTCCCCGGTGCACTAGCACACCCAGCAATGCTGGAGTGTTGCTGTGCGCGGTCCCCACGGGGACACAGAGTACCTCCAAGTAGCAGGGCCATGTCCCTGAACGATACCCGGCTCCTATCCAGCAGTCTCCCAGGAGTTGTGGATGAAGCACGGTCTCAGTGCCTGGAGACCGATAGGATCCCACTTCACCAGAGCCCTGAGGGGGATGGGGAAGGAAAGCAGCATGTGGGCTCCAGCCTCCGTACCCGCAATGGATACCTCAACCTTAACTACACCGCCGACAAGAGTGGGGTGAGAAGGGAGCATGCTGGGGGCCCTATATGGGCCCACTTTTCTTCCATCCGATATAGTCAGCAGCTGCTGCTGACCAATCTGTGGAGCTGTGCGTGCGTGTCTGACCTCCTTCACACAAAGCAAAAAACTGAGGAGCCCGTGGGAGCACGGGGGGTGTATAGGCAGAAGGGGAGGGGCTTAACACTTTTAAGTGTAATACTTTGTGCGGCCTCCGGAGGCATAGCCTATACACCCAATTGTCTGGGTCTCCCAATGGAGCGACAAAGAAATCAACACTGCAGGCGCTGCAGCGTCTGAGGCCCAGGTGCTCCATGCACCGTCCAAAAGGGGACACAGAGTACCTGTAGATGCAGGGTCCTGTCCCTGACGATACTGAGTCTCCTGTCCGGCAGATACCACCAGGGGCTGCGGAGGGAGCCCGGTCCCAGTGCCTGGATGACCGGTTAGGATCCCACTTCACCCAGAGCCCCTAAGGGATGGGGAAGGAAAACGGCATGTGGCTCCTGCCTTTGTACCCGCAATGGGTACCTCAACCTTAACAGCACCGCCGACCAGAGTGGGGTGAGAAGGGAGCATGCCGTGGGCCCTGTTAGGGGCCCTCTTTTCTTCCATCCGAAATAGTCAGCAGCTGCTGCTGACTAAAATGTGGAGCATTGTGTGAATGTGTGCCTCCTTCAACACAAAGCATAAAACTGATGGGCCCGTGATGCACGGGAGGGTGTATAGGCAGAGGGGAGGGGTTACACTTTTTAAAGTGTAATACTTTGTGTGGCCTCCGGAGGCAGTAGCTATACACCCAATTGTCTGGGTCTCCCAATGGAGCGACAAAGAAATACACACAGTTATTCAGTTCAACATTGCCGTTTATCTCTGACAAATCGGGGACAAAGTCCATATAATACGTCATCAGCCTGTTTCATGCTTCCTAATACCAGTTTGAACCAGCTACTGAATACTTTAAACACGTTGCTGAGCAAGAACAAGGAGTGAACATCCCACATGGTGTGAACCAACTGATTATGAATTCTCTCAGTATGTTATTCAAATGGTCTCTCCAGGAATGGAAACAAACTCTAGCGCCACCTATTGGAAGTAGCAATCCTAAGAGTCACAAGTGGCCTAACAAGCCTTTTCATATGACCTACGATTATGTCAGATCAGAAACCCAATTTGCAGACACTGGTTCGGGGTGATTGTCCCTTGTCAGTGCAAAGTGTGGGTAACTGATCTGGCTTATGAGAAGCTTTGTGGGGTGGCGGGGGGGGGGGGGGGTAAGGGGCGTTGGGAGAGACTATTCTCCTTACAGAGACCTGACAAACCAGTCTGCCTGTCAGTGGTGAGCAGACTTCTAGCTGCAATGCCCCTCTGGGAATTTTTCAAATTATCTCTCCAGGAAAGGAGACAAACTCTAGCGCCACCTAGGGGAAGTAGCAATCCTAAAAGTCACAAGGGGCCTTCTAACAAGCCTTTTCATATGACCTAGGATATATGGCAGATCAGAATCCCAATTTATGAATACCTCTTTTTCATTGTTCATTTTGTCTTCATTTTCTTTGCTAACACACTGCAGAATACACATCTTAGAATCCTATTCTGAAGCTTCTATGCGATTGTCATATAGACACAGGTTATTATGCAACGACATCTATATTTTGATTATGTACATACACAGATCATCTTATTACATCTGGACAAACGGCTTATAGCCCAGGCCTACCCTCACAATCTCATCTGCGCACACACCACCTCCGGGTGCCATTTTCCTTAATTCCGCTGTTGCGAAATCAGTGAGCTGGAGGCGGTGCGTGCGCAGATGAGATCTTGAGCAAAAGAGCTCCATCTGCGCACACGCCGATTCCAGGCGCCATTATTTGAAGTCCGTACTGCCATTTTCAGGATGGCGGCCCCCTGGTTCACCACCTGCAGCACAGCCCTTGCCTCATGACCCCTCCACCACCGCCCGGTACAGTCAGATTATAAAGACACACCCCTCATTTTCCTCCCAAATTTTTGGGAGGAAAAAAAAGTCTTATAATCTTAAATATACAGTACTAAGTCATATACCTTGCAAAAATAAAATAATTCTTAATACATAAGAAGACCTTTAACCCCTTCAGCCCCCGGGCACTTTCCGTTTTTGCGTTTGTTTTTTGCTCCCCTTCTTCCAAGAGGCGTAACATTTTTATTTTTCCATCAATCTTGCCATATGAGGGCTTGTTTTTTGCGGGACGAGTTGTACTTTTAAATGAAACCATAAGTTTTACCATATATTGTACTGGAAAACGTCAAAAAAATTCCAAGTGCGGAAAAATTGCAAAAAAAGTGTGATCGCACAATAGTTTTTGGGATATTTTATTCACGGTGTTCACTATATGGTAAAACTGATGTATCTATGTGATGCCTCAGGTCAGTGCGAGTTTGTAGACACCAACATGTATAGGTTTACCTGTATCTAAGGGGTTAAAAAAAATTCACAAGCTTGTCCAAAAACGTGGCGCACGTTTTGCGCCATTTTCCAAAACCCGTAGCGTTCTCATTTTTCAGGATCTGAGGCTCAGTGATGGCTTATTTTTTGCGTCTCGACCTGACGTTTTTAACGGTACCATTTTTGCGCAGATACTACGTTTTGATCGCCCGTTATTGCATTTTGCGCAAAATTTGCGGCGACCAAAAAACGTAATTTTGGCGTTTGGAATTTTTTTTTTGCCGCTACGCCGTTTACTGATCAGATTCATTGATTTTATATTTTGATATATTCTGAATGTGGCGATACCAAATGTGTGTATTTTTTATTTTTTTAACCTTTTAATTTTCAATGGGGTGAAAGGGGGGTGATTTGAACTTTTAGGTTTTTTTAATTTAAAACTTTTTTTTTTTTTTATTTTACTAGTCCCCCTAGGGGGCTATAGCAATCAGCAATCCGATCGCTTTGCACTATCTGCACATCTCGGCTACAGAGCTGAGAACTGCAGATTTGCTGCTTCACTTTCAATGCCGGCTGTATTCCGGCATTGAGAGGAAGTGAGTCATGTTAGCTACAGGAGTCATCACATGACCCTGTGCTACCATGGCAACCGCCGAAAGTCACGTGATCATGTCACGTGACGTCTGGCGGGGGCGGGGTAAGTGACTGTCATGGCGGCGCCCATATACATATCGCTGCCAGATTTTGGCAGCGAAATGTAAGGGGTTAATGGCCGCGGGTGGAAGCGATTCCACCCGCGGCTAGCATGCACACGTCAGCTGTTGATAACAGCTGATATGTGCGCGGATCGCCACCACCGGCGGCAGGGGGTGGGGCTTACCGGCACACGATCCATGACGTACCCAGTACGTCATGGGTTGTTAAGGGGTTAAGATATGACTGCCCCTTTAAAGCTGATGCCTGCACTCGACTAAAGACAAAACATCCGATTTAAACATGGTTTATTCACCTTGGAAAGAAAAGACAAAAGTCAATTGATATAAAATATTTTACGAAACACAGTAACTCTCTTAAAATCTGCTAAGTCGTTTCTTCACCTCCCGTCTTTGCTGCCGTGATCGGACAAACAAGTCATTTTTGTTTTTCTTTTTGCAATGCGAGAACTGCATAAAATATTAATATTGTATTAGGACAGATCCTTGTGTGTAGCAGACTTCTTCCGGAAATTATCGAACTACTAAATTCTGACGATGTTGTATGTACTTTTTTTTTTTTTTTTAATAGACAACCATACCCTAGAGGATCAGAAGAGCCTCTAACATAAGTCACAGATCACCCATGCAGTCTTTTTTTTTTTTACATTAGACAGGCTTATAATCTAATTTAGACTCCAGCTTTTTGGAATCGGCAACTTTTCTGACCGCCTTCATGAAATCCTCCTGGACGACAAAGTCATGATCTGCCCGAATGGCGAACATCCCTGTGATACAGAAGAGAAGGAAGATACTGTAATAGGGCAGTAATGAAATCAGAGCACTAGCAGTACCATAGGGGAGTAGATTTGCGGGGGGGAGGGGGGGGGGTGGATGGACAAAAAAACCCCAAAAATTCACATCTGCACCATTATAGCCAGTGACCTCATTGGCGCATATGTCCGAAGCTTGTTTTGCGAGAGGTTGGGACGAAACACTGTGAAAGCGACTTAAGTGTCCCCTCTTGTAGATTGTGTTTTGTTTTTAGAAAGCAATTTGACTTTTTTTTTTCCTCTAAAAGGGGGAAAAAAAAATAAAGAAACCCAAAAATGTATATCCATTCAACATGCCCGTATACATTAAAAGATGCTGTATGAACGCCCTTCTGCCCCTGGTATTTTTACTTAAAGGGAACCTGTCAGGTGCAATATGCACCCAGAACCACGAGCAGTTCTGTATACTGCTAATCCCTGCCCAAAGGTCCAGTCACACTAAGCAACTTACCAGCGATCCCAACAACGATAGGGATCGCTGGTAAGTTGCTAGGAGGTTGCTGGTGAGATGTCACACTGCGACGCTCCAGCGATCCCACCAGCAACCTGACCTGGCAGGGATCGCTGGAGCGTCGCTACACGAGTTGCTGGTGAGCTCACCAGCAACCAGTGACCAGCCACACGTGCAGAGAGCAGGGAGCAGCGCACACTGAGCGCTACCTCCCTGCTCTCCTAGTTACAGCACACATCGGGTTAATTAACCCGATGTGTCCTGCAGCTACATGTGCACAGAGCAGGAGCCGGCACTGACAGTGAGAGCGGCTGAGGCTGGTAACAAAGGTAAATATCGGGTAACCAAGGACAGGGCTTCTTGGTTACCCGATGTTTACCGTGGTTTCCAGCCTCCGCAGAAGCCGGCTCCTGCTGCCTGCACATTTAGTTGTTGCTGTCTCGCTGTCATACACAGCGATCTGTGCTTCACAGCGGGACAGCAACAACTAAAAAATGGCCCAGGACATTCAGCAACAACAAGCGACGGTTGTTGCTGGATGTCACACACAGCAACATCGCTAGCAACGTCACAAAAGTTGTTTGTTAGCAGCGATGTTGCTAGCGATGTTGCTTAGTGTGACGGGGCCGGCAGTAGCTATACACCCAATCGTCTGGGTCTCCCAATGGAGCGCCGAAGAAAAGTATTTCTAAACATCCTTTATGAGCGCAGGGATTAGTCCCAAGGGTGTTATATCCCCCGACTAGTCCGCACTCTTAGCATGTTAAAACGCCCCCACAGGGGCGTAGTAACATGCTATTCAATTCAGCATCACCAGTGGTGCCACGTGTAGCTGTATTTGCTGAGACTGCGCTTCTGAATGCCCGGCACTTCGTCATGCACAGTAAACCTCTCTGAAGCCAGGACGCGTAGACCCGGATTCCTACTGTGCATGAACGAAAGTGCCCGGGATTCAGAAGCGCGGCCACAGCAAACGCTGGTGACGCTGCATTGAATAGAATTTTAGTACACCCCTGTGGGCGTGCTACTATGCGGGCCGACTAGCTAAGGGGAGAAACGCCCTTGGGACTAGTCCCTATGCTCATTAGCATAAGATAAAAGATCTTTTTCTAAAGATCCCTTTATCTATGCTAGTGTATACAGGGACTGATAGGCAGGGATTAGCAGTATGTACCCAGAACAGCCCGTGGTTCTGGGTGCATATTGCACATGACAGGTTCCCGTTAAAGTCCTCGCCAGCTGCTTCACAGTGCACTAGCAAATACTCTACAACAGGGGTCTCAAACTCGGCTGGGTGTATGGGCCGCACACAGGAAAAAAATAATTTGAGGGGCCGCATTCCTTTCAGGACAAAGTGACATTGGTAGTGGTACCATTTTTTCTTTCTATACACCATTGAATCACTGTTTTTGAACATTTTTCATTTGTCCATTATAACAAAGGTGTAGTGTGTGTATATATGTATGTACATATATACATACATACACACTTTTTTTTTTACATTTTTTCCCCTTTTTGTAAGTAATACAGTTTTACAATAACCACCGCATAGTAATTTTGGCCAACATCTTGTAGTAATGTGCCCCATCTTGTTTCCCATTCTGTAAAAATGTGTGCATCCTTGTCCCCTTGTAGCAATGTGCCTCAGCTAACACACACACACACATCCCCCCCCCACCCTGTGCAGCCTCAGCTAACACACATCCCCCCCCCCCCACCCTGTGCAGCCTCAGCTAACACACATCCCCCCCCACCCTGTGCAGCCTCAGCTAACACACATCCCCCACCACCCTGTGCAGCCTCAGCTAACACACATCCCCCACCACCCTGTGCAGCCTCAGCTAACACACATCCCCCACCACCCTGTGCAGCCTCAGCTAACACACATCCCCCACCACCCTGTGCAGCCTCAGCTAACACACATCCCCCACCACCCTGTGCAGCCTCAGCTAACACACATCCCCCACCACCCTGTGCAGCCTCAGCTAACACACATCCCCCACCACCCTGTGCAGCCTCAGCTAACACACATCCCCCACCACCCTGTGCAGCCTCAGCTAACACACATCCCCCACCACCCTGTGCAGCCTCAGCTAACACACATCCCCCACCACCCTGTGCAGCCTCAGCTAACACACATCCCCCACCACCCTGTGCAGCCTCAGCTAACACACATCCCCCACCACCCTGTGCAGCCTCAGCTAACACACATCCCCCACCACCCTGTGCAGCCTCAGCTAACACACATCCCCCACCACCCTGTGCAGCCTCAGCTAACACACATCCCCCCCCCACCCTGTGCAGCCTCAGCTAACACACATCCCCCACCACCCTGTGCAGCCTCAGCTAACACACATCCCCCACCACCCTGTGCAGCCTCAGCTAACACACATCCCCCACCACCCTGTGCAGCCTCAGCTAACACACATCCCCCACCACCCTGTGCAGCCTCAGCTAACACACATCCCCCACCACCCTGTGCAGCCTCAGCTAACACACATCCCCCACCACCCTGTGCAGCCTCAGCTAACACACATCCCCCACCACCCTGTGCAGCCTCAGCTAACACACATCCCCCACCACCCTGTGCAGCCTCAGCTAACACACATCCCCCACCACCCTGTGCAGCCTCAGCTAACACACATCCCCCACCACCCTGTGCAGCCTCAGCTAACACACATCCCCCCCCCACCCTGTGCAGCCTCAGCTAACACACATCCCCCACCACCCTGTGCAGCCTCAGCTAACACACATCCCCCACCACCCTGTGCAGCCTCAGCTAACACACATCCCCCACCACCCTGTGCAGCCTCAGCTAACACACATCCCCCACCACCCTGTGCAGCCTCAGCTAACACACATCCCCCACCACCCTGTGCAGCCTCAGCTAACACACATCCCCCCCCACCCTGTGCAGCCTCAGCTAACACACATCCCCCCCCCACCCTGTGCAGCCTCAGCTAACACACATCCCCCCCCCACCCTGTGCAGCCTCAGCTAACACACATCCCCCCCCCACCCTGTGCAGCCTCAGCTAACACACATCCCCCCCCCACCCTGTGCAGCCTCAGCTAACACACATCCCCCCCCCACCCTGTGCAGCCTCAGCTAACACACATCCCCCCCCCACCCTGTGCAGCCTCAGCTAACACACATCCCCCCCCCACCCTGTGCAGCCTCAGCTAACACACATCCCCCCCCCACCCTGTGCAGCCTCAGCTAACACACATCCCCCCCCCACCCTGTGCAGCCTCAGCTAACACACATCCCCCCCCCACCCTGTGCAGCCTCAGCTAACACACATCCCCCCCCCACCCTGTGCAGCCTCAGCTAACACACATCCCCCCCCCACCCTGTGCAGCCTCAGCTAACACACATCCCCCCCCCACCCTGTGCAGCCTCAGCTAACACACATCCCCCCCCCACCCTGTGCAGCCTCAGCTAACACACATCCCCCCCCCACCCTGTGCAGCCTCAGCTAACACACATCCCCCCCCCACCCTGTGCAGCCTCAGCTAACACACATCCCCCCCCCACCCTGTGCAGCCTCAGCTAACACACATCCCCCCCCCACCCTGTGCAGCCTCAGCTAACACACATCCCCCCCCCACCCTGTGCAGCCTCAGCTAACACACATCCCCCCCCCACCCTGTGCAGCCTCAGCTAACACACATCCCCCCCCCCACCCTGTGCAGCCTCAGCTAACACACATCCCCCCCCCACCCTGTGCAGCCTCAGCTAACACACATCCCCCCCCCACCCTGTGCAGCCTCAGCTAACACACATCCCCCCCCCACCCTGTGCAGCCTCAGCTAACACACATCCCCCCCCCACCCTGTGCAGCCTCAGCTAACACACATCCCCCCCCCACCCTGTGCAGCCTCAGCTAACACACATCCCCCCCCCACCCTGTGCAGCCTCAGCTAACACACATCCCCCCCCCACCCTGTGCAGCCTCAGCTAACACACATCCCCCCCCCACCCTGTGCAGCCTCAGCTAACACACATCCCCCCCCCACCCTGTGCAGCCTCAGCTAACACACATCCCCCCCCCACCCTGTGCAGCCTCAGCTAACACACATCCCCCCCCCACCCTGTGCAGCCTCAGCTAACACACATCCCCCCCCCACCCTGTGCAGCCTCAGCTAACACACATCCCCCCCCCACCCTGTGCAGCCTCAGCTAACACACATCCCCCCCCCACCCTGTGCAGCCTCAGCTAACACACATCCCCCCCCCACCCTGTGCAGCCTCAGCTAACACACATCCCCCCCCCACCCTGTGCAGCCTCAGCTAACACACATCCCCCCCCCACCCTGTGCAGCCTCAGCTAACACACATCCCCCCCCCACCCTGTGCAGCCTCAGCTAACACACATCCCCCCCCCACCCTGTGCAGCCTCAGCTAACACACATCCCCCCCCCACCCTGTGCAGCCTCAGCTAACACACATCCCCCCCCCACCCTGTGCAGCCTCAGCTAACACACATCCCCCCCCCACCCTGTGCAGCCTCAGCTAACACACATCCCCCCCCCACCCTGTGCAGCCTCAGCTAACACACATCCCCCCCCCACCCTGTGCAGCCTCAGCTAACACACATCCCCCCCCCACCCTGTGCAGCCTCAGCTAACACACATCCCCCCCCCACCCTGTGCAGCCTCAGCTAACACACATCCCCCCCCCCACCCTGTGCAGCCTCAGCTAACACACATCCCCCCCCCCACCCTGTGCAGCCTCAGCTAACACACATCCCCCCCCCACCCTGTGCAGCCTCAGCTAACACACATCCCCCCCCCACCCTGTGCAGCCTCAGCTAACACACATCCCCCCCCCACCCTGTGCAGCCTCAGCTAACACACATCCCCCCCCCACCCTGTGCAGCCTCAGCTAACACACATCCCCCCCCCACCCTGTGCAGCCTCAGCTAACACACATCCCCCCCCCACCCTGTGCAGCCTCAGCTAACACACATCCCCCCCCCACCCTGTGCAGCCTCAGCTAACACACATCCCCCCCCCACCCTGTGCAGCCTCAGCTAACACACATCCCCCCCCCCACCCTGTGCAGCCTCAGCTAACACACATCCCCCCCCCCACCCTGTGCAGCCTCAGCTAACACACATCCCCCCCCACCCTGTGCAGCCTCAGCTAACACACATCCCCCCCCACCCTGTGCAGCCTCAGCTAACACACATCCCCCCCCCACCCTGTGCAGCCTCAGCTAACACACATCCCCCCCCACCCTGTGCAGCCTCAGCTAACACACATCCCCCCCCCACCCTGTGCAGCCTCAGCTAACACACATCCCCCCCCCACCCTGTGCAGCCTCAGCTAACACACATCCCCCCCCCACCCTGTGCAGCCTCAGCTAACACACATCCCCCCCCCACCCTGTGCAGCCTCAGCTAACACACATCCCCCCCCCACCCTGTGCAGCCTCAGCTAACACACATCCCCCCCCCACCCTGTGCAGCCTCAGCTAACACACATCCCCCCCCCACCCTGTGCAGCCTCAGCTAACACACATCCCCCCCCCACCCTGTGCAGCCTCAGCTAACACACATCCCCCCCCCACCCTGTGCAGCCTCAGCTAACACACACATGAAAACATTCTTCTCACCTGCTGTCAGCGGCATGCAGGCACGTGGACTCTGTGAAGCCTCAGCTACCACACACACACAGTGCAGCCTCAGCCAGCAACAGAACCACACACACGGCATGAGACACAGACACACACACACACAGACTGCAGCCTCAGCCAGCAACACGAAAACATTCTTCAAACCTGCTGTCAGCGGCACGCAGGCACGTGGACCAGGTAATGATCACAGCTGCTGTCATCGCTGAACGTTCGGCCGGCGCGTGCAGAGCAGTTCTCACTGCACAACAGCCACTGGCCAATCACAGGCAAGCAACTGAGGTCATATGCAGCAGGTGCTTGCCTCTGATTGGCAGGCGGCTGTTATTGCGTTCTGCAGCGAGAACTTCACTGTGCGCGGCAAACACAAAACTGTAGGCTGAAATAAATAACTGACAGCTGCGGCCCCTGCACCGGTCGCCATCTTCACGGGCCTGCGGGCCGCAAGAAGCCACCTAAAGGGCCGCATGCGGCCCGCGGGCCGCGTGTTTGAGACCCCTGCTCTACAAGGACAGATCGATAGATGCATTTTCCTATATAAAATAGTTTACACATCTTTCAATATAATACAATAAAATGAGAATTAACCCTCGTCTTCTGCGGTTTCTTACCAGCTTCAGTGCAGACATTCCTCAAATCTGCTCCATTAAACCCATCGGAAAGCTTCACAATAGCTTCATAATCTAAAATAAAAATCACAGTAAAGCCATTAGCGTCTGTCAATATGTTCAGCTTAAAAGGGGCTGGGAACTATTTTTTTAATCTTATGGATGGTCTATCCTATGGATAAGCGCATCAACATGTGATCGGCGGGGGTGCAACAATATTCTCCTGCCGATCAGCTCTTTCTGGACTCGGCTGGAAGTTCTCCGATGCTCCCAGAACACAGGAAGCTTCGTCAAACCTGTAGTGACCATGATCAAATATTACAGACCCACCCCCTACTCATACGAATTGGGGATGGTTTTGGAGTACCAGCAGCAACCATTGTGTCCGGTAGCACCTGAGAACATTGATTGCTGCCAGCACCAACGGGCAGAGGTGCCAGGACGGGTACCCACACCAATGACACATTGATGGCCTATCCCAGCATTAAGAAGAGTCTAGTGGACAAGCCCTTTAAATAACGTGTACGAGTGATATTAAACCTTCAAAATGGTATTCCATGAATTTACAAAGTCTTCCCCAAAAGTAGGAAGAGCTCTCATCAATTACCCCTAAAGCCCTGTGTGACAGCAATGGTGGCTCCCGTCAGTCCTGGAATTTATCACGCTCCAGCCAATCACTGGCCTCAGTGGTCAGATTGCCAAAGGATGCTAGTGATTGGCTGCAACAGTCACATCACCGACAGGAGATCCATAGTAGCGGCGGCGCTGGAGCGTAATTAAGGCTCTTTCGTGGTCCTGCTCTAAGTGATAATTACCTATCTCTCCGTGTTTAGTGATGGGACCCGCGTGAATCTTCAGAATATCTAGCCTGGCCTGCTCATTGGGAAGTTCAATATCTGAAATATCAAAAATGATGATTTTTAAGTTAATATGCCAAGACATTGGCCAAAAATAAAACTAAAATAATAATAATAATAATAATAATAATAATAATGAAGGGAATTTTGTTTACTTACCGTAAATTCCTTTTCTTCTAGCTCCTATTGGGAGACCCAGACAATTGGGTGTATAGCTTCTGCCTCCGGAGGCCACACAAAGTATTACACTTTAAAAAGTGTAACCCCTCCCCTCTGCTATACACCCTCCCGTGCATCACGGGCTCATCAGTTTTGGTGCCAAAGCAGGAAGGAGGAACTTATAAATTGGTCTAAGGTAAATTCAATCCGAAGGATGTTCGGAGAACTGAAACCATGAACCAAAAGAACAATTCAACATGAACAACATGTGTACACAAAAGAACAACAGCCCGAAGGGAACAGGGGCGGGCGCTGGGTCTCCCAATAGGAGCTAGAAGAAAAGGAATTTACGGTAAGTAAACAAAATTCCCTTCTTCTTTGTCGCTCCATTGGGAGACCCAGACAATTGGGATGTCCAAAAGCAATCCCTGGGTGGGTAAAAGAATACCTCGATAAAAAGAGCCGAAAACGACCCCCTCTTATAGGTGGGCAACTGCCGCCTGAAGGAGTCGCCTACCTAGGCTGGCATCTGCCGAAGCAGAGGCATGTACCTGATAGTGTTTCGTGAAAGTGTGCAGACTCGACCAGGTAGCCGCCTGACACACCTGCTGAGCCGTAGCCTGGTGCCGCAATGCCCAGGACACGACGGCTCTGGTAGAATGGGCTTACAGCCCTGCAGGAATTGGAAGCCCACAAGAACGGTAGGCTTCAACAATCGGTTCCTTGATCTACCGAGCCAAGGTGGACTTGAAAACCTGAAATCCCTTACTCTGGCCCGCGACAAGGACAAAGAGCGCATCCGACCGGCGCCGGGGCGCCGTGCGAGAAATGTAGAGCCGGAGTGCTCTCACCAGATCTAATAAATGCAAATCCTTTTCACATTGGTGAACTGGATGAGGGCCCAAGGGTAAGCAGATATCCTGCTTGAGATGAAAACGGGGATACCTTAGGGAGAAAGTCCGGGACCGGACGCAGAACCCCTTATCCTGGTGAACACCAGGAAGGGGGCTCTGCATGATAGTGCTGCTAGCTCAGACACTCTCCTGAGTGATGTGACTGCCACTAGGAAGGCCACCTTCTGCGAAGGGCGAGGTAGAGAGACCTCCCGCATCGGCTCGAAAGATGGCTTCTGAAGAGTCGTCAGCACCCTGTTAAGATCCCAGGGTGCGAACGGACGCTCGTAATATGGGACTATGTGGTCAACCCCCCTGCAGGAACGTGCGGACCTGCGGAAGCCTGGCTAGACGCGTTTGAAAAAACACGGAAAGCGCCGATACTTGTCCCTTGAGAGAGCCGAGACAAGCCCTTGTCCATTCCGGATTGAAGTGAAAGAAAGAAGGAAAAGTGGACAAGGCAAACGGCCAGGGAGTAAAACCCTGATCAGAGCACCAGGATAAGAAGATCCTCCAAGTCCTGGGCTAAATCTCGGCGGACGTTGGTTTCCTTGGCTGTCTCATGGTGGCGATGACATCTTGAGATAACCCTGATGACGCTAGGGGCCAGGGCTCAATGGCCACACCATCAGGATGAGGGCCGCAGTATTCAGATGGAAAAAAGGCCCTTGAGACAGCAAGTCTGGTCGGTCTGGGAGTGCCCACGGTTGACCCACCGTGAGGTGCCACAGCTCCGGGTACCACGATCTCCTCGGCTAGTCTGGAGCGACGAGGATGGTGCGGCGGCAGTCTGACCTGATCTTGCGTAACCCTCTGGGCAGTAGAGCCAGAGGAGGAATACATAAGTCGAAACTGCGACCAGTCCTGAACTAACGTGTCGGCCGCCAGAGCTCTGTGATCCTTGGACCGAGCCATGAATGCCGGGACTTTGTTGTTGTGCCGAGACGCCATTAGATCGACGTCCGGTGTTCCCCAGCGGCAACAGATCTCTAGAAACACGTCCGGGTGAAGAGACCATTCCCCTGCTTCCATGCCCTGGCGACTGAGAAATCCCCTGGTGGTTGATGTACGCAACCGCCGTGGCGTTGTCTGACTGAATTCGGATCTGCCTGCCTTCCAGCCACCGCTGGAACACCTTTAGGGCTAGAGACACTGCCCTTATCTCCAGAACATTGATCTGAAGGGGAGACTCTGTCGGAGTCCAGGTTCCCTGAGTCCTGTGGCGGAGGAAGACCGCTCCCCACCCTGACAGACTCGCGTCCGTCGTGACCACAGCCCCGGCTGGGGCCGGAAAGATTTGCAAGGGAAATAGAGGCGTTCTTGTTTAGGGACGTCGACCTCCTGTCCCATTTGCGGTGTCCGATAGAAGCGGACGCAGACGAATCTGCGCAAGGGAACTGCCTCCATTGCTGCCACCATCTTCCTTAGGAAGTGTATGAGGCGCCTTAAGGGGTGTGACTGGGTCCGAAGGAGAGAGTGCACCCCTGTCTGTAGTGAGCGCTGTTTATGCAGCGAAAGCTTCACTATCGCTGAGAGAGTATGAAACTCCATCCCGAGGCATGAGAGTGTAGGACCGGCACCACTGTTGCCATGACTTTGGTGAAGACTCGACCTGATGGCGAAACGCAGGAAGCGTTTATGCTCTGGTGCAATCGGCACATGGAGATAAGCATCCCTGATGTCGATTGATGCTAGGAAGTCTCCTTGGGCCATCGAGGCGATGACAAAGCGGAGAGATTCCATCCGGAACCGTCAGGTTCTCTGTCTGTTGAGCAGTGTGAAGTCCAGAACGGGGCGGAGTGATCCGTCCTATCTTGGTACCACGAACAAGCTGGAGTAAAAACCGCGACTACGTTCTTGAAGGGGAACGGGGATCGCAACTCCTCCTGCCGTCAGAGTGTTCACCGCCTGAAAACGTGCATCGGCTCGCTCGGGGGGCGGAGATGCTCTGAAGAAACGAGTCGGAGGACGAGAACTGAGCTCTACCCTGTAACCGTAAGACAGAATGTCTCATCCATCGGTCTTGGACATGTGGGGACCGCTCCCCTGACCTGGACCGCCATGCAGAAGAGGTTCTCTGGCTCTTCTGTGGGCCGTTGGACGATGAGGATTGGGACCTAGCTGAGGGTGCTGAGGTCTCTTTGGTTTGGGCTGGGTAAGCACGAGTCCTTTCCCTTGGACTGCTCAATCGTTTCATCCAATTGTTCGCCAAACAATCGGTCGCCAGAAAAAAGCAAACCGGACAAGAGCTTCTTGGAAGCAGAAACTGCCTTCCATTCGCGTAGCCACATGGCCCTGCGGACTGCCACCGGAGTGGCGGATGCTACCGCTGTACGGCTAGCCGAGTCCAGGACAGCATGCACGGCGGAGGATGAAAATACCGACGCCTGAGACGTCAAAGACGCTAATTGCGGAGCAGAGTATGACCGCATTAATCTCAGACCGAGCAGCTGAGATAGCCTGGAGTGCCCACACTGCTGCAAAGGCTGGGGCAACGGACACGCCTATGGCTTCATAGATGGATCTCATTAGGAGCTCTGCCTGTCCGTGGCTTTCTTGAGCGTTGAACCGTCAGCCACTGCTACTACTGACCTAGCCGCCAGTCAAGAGACTGGAGGGGCACCTTGGGACACTGAGCCCAACCCTTAACAACGTCAGAGGGGAAGGGACGAAGGGAATTTTGTTACTTACCGTAAATTCCTTTTCTTCTAGCTCTTATTGGGAGACCCAGACGATTGGGGTATAGCTACTGCCCTCTGGAGGCCACACAAAGCACTACATTAAAAGTGCAAGGCCCCTCCCCCTCTGGCTATACCCCCCCGTGGCATCACGGGTTCTCCAGTTTTAGTGCCAAAGCAAGAAGGAGGAAGCCAATAACTGGTTTAAACAAATTAACTCCGAATAACATCGGAGAACTGAAAAACCGTTCAACATGAACAACATGTGTACCCGCAAACAACAAAAAAACATCCCGAAGGACAACAGGGCGGGTGCTGGGTCTCCCAATAAGAGCTAGAAGAAAAGGAATTTACGGTAAGTAACAAAATTCCCTTCTTCTTCAGCGCTCTATTGGGAGACCCAGACGATTGGGACGTCCAAAAGCTGTCCCTGGGTGGGTAAATAAATACCTCATGTTAGAGCTGCAAAACAGCCCTCCCCTACGGGGGTGTCACTGCCGCCTGCAGGACTCTTCTACCTAAGCTGGCATCCGCCGAAGCATAGGTATGCACCTGATAATGCTTGGTGAAAGTGTGCAGACTGGACCAGGTAGCTGCCTGGCACACCTGTTGAGCCGAAGCCTGGTGACGTAATGCCCAGGACGCACCCACGGCTCTGGTAGAGTGGGCTTTTAGCCCTGAAGGAACCGGAAGCCCCGCAGAACGGTAGGCCTCTAGAATTGGTTCTTTGATCCATCGAGCCAGGGTGGCTTTAGAAGCCTGCAACCCCTTGCGCGGACCAGCGACAAGGACGAAAAGTGCATCGGCACGGCGTATGGGCGCCGTGCGGGAAATGTAGATTCTGAGTGCTCTCACCAGATCTAGCAAACGTAAGGCCTTTTCATACCGGTGAACCGGATGAGGACAAAAAGAAGGCAAGGAAATATCCTGATTAAGATGAAAAGAGGATACGACCTTAGGAAGAAACTCCGGAATGGGGCGCAGCACAACCTTGTCCTGGTGGAACACCAGGAAGGGAGCCTTAGATGACAGAGCTGCCAACTCAGACACTCGCCGAAGCGATGTGATCGCAACAAGAAACGCCACTTTCTGCGACAGCCGAGAAAAGGAAACTTCCTTCAGAGGCTCGAAGGGCGGCTTCTGGAGAGCAACTAGTACCCTGTTCAGATCCCATGGATCTAACGGTCGCTTGTACGGGGGCACAATATGACAGACCCCCTGCAGGAACGTGCGCACCTTAGGAAGACGTGCTAGACGCTTCTGAAAAAACACGGATAGTGCCGAAACTTGCCCTTTAAGGGAGCTGAGCGACAAGCCCTTTTCTAACCCCGATTGCAGGAAGGAAAGAAACTTGGGCAATGCAAATGGCCAGGGAGACACTCCCTGAGCAGAGCACCAGGACAAGAAAATCCTCCACGTTCTGTGGTAGATCTTAGCAGAATTCGACTTTCTAGCTTGTCTCATTGTGGCAATCACTCCTTGAGATAATCCTGCAGATGCTAGGATCCAGGACTCAATGGCCACACAGTCAGGTTCAGGGCCGCAGAATTCTGATGGAAAAACGGCCCTTGAGACAGTAAGTCTGGTCGGTCTGGCAGTGACCACGGTCGACCGATCGTGAGATGCCACAGATCCGGATACCACGACCTCCTCGGCCAGTCTGGAGCGACGAGTATGACGCGGCTGCACTCGGATCTGATCTTGCGTAGCACTCTGGGCAAGAGCGCCAGAGGCGGAAACACGTATGGGAGCTGAAACTGCGACCAATCTTGAACCAAGGCGTCTGCCGCCAGAGCTCTTTGATCGCGCGACCTCGCCATGAATGCCGGGACCTTGTTGTTGTGCCGGGATGCCATTAGGTCGACGTCCGGCACTCCCCAGCGGCGACAGATTTCCTGAAACACGTCCGGGTGAAGGGACCATTCCCCTGCGTCCATGCCCTGGCGACTCAGGAAGTCTGCTTCCCAGTTTTCTACGCCTGGGATGTGAACCGCGGATATGGTGGATGCTCTGTCCTCCACCCACATTAGAATGCGCCGGACTTCTTGGAAGGCTTGCCGACTGCGCGTCCCTCCTTGGTGGTTGATGTATGCCACCGCTGTGGAGTTGTCCGATTGGATTCGGATCTGCTTTCCTTCCAGCCACTGTTGGAAGGCCAGGAGAGCAAGATACACTGCTCTGATCTCCAGAACATTGATCTGAAGGGTGGACTCCTGCGGAGTCCACGTCCCCTGAGCCCTGTGGTGAAGAAATACTGCTCCCCACCCTGACAGACTCGCATCTGTCGTGACTACTGCCCAGGATGGGGGCAGGAAGGATCTTCCCTGAGACAATGAGGTGGGAAGGAGCCACCATTGTAGAGAGTCTTTGGCCGTCTGGGAAAGCGAGACTTTCCTGTCCAGGGACGTTGACTTCCCGTCCCATTGACGGAGAATGTCCCATTGAAGTGGGCGCAGATGAAACTGCGCAAAGGGAACTGCTTCCATGGCTGCCACCATCTTCCCTAGGAAATGCATGAGGCGCCGCAAGGGATGCAACTGGCCCTGCAGAAGAGATTGCACCCCTGTCTGCAGTGACCGCTGCTTGTCCAGCGGAAGCTTCACTATCGCTGCTAGAGTATGAAACTCCATGCCAAGATACGTTAGTGACTGAGTCGGTGATAGGATCGACTTTGGAAAGTTGATGATCCATCCGAAAGACTGTAGAGTCTCCAGCGTAGCATTCAGGCTGTGCTGACATGCCTCCTGAGAGGGAGCTTTGACCAATAAGTCGTCTAGGTAAGGGATCACCGAGTGTCCCTGAGAGTGCAAGACTGCTACCACCGCCGCCATGACCTTGGTGAAGACCCGTGGGGCTGTCGCCAGACCAAATGGAAGAGCTACGAACTGAAAATGGTCGTCTCCTATCACAAAACGTAGAAAACGTTGATGTTCTGTAGCAATTGGCACGTGGAGATAAGCATCTTTGATGTCTATTGAGGCAAGGAAATCTCCTCTGGACATTGAGGCAATGACAGAGCGGAGGGTTTCCATCCGGAACCTCCTGGCATGCACATGTTTGTTGAGCCGTTTTAGGTCCAGAACAGGACGGAACGAGCCGTCCTTTTTTGGAACCACAAAGAGATTGGAGTAAAATCCTTGCCCTTGTTCCTGAGGAGGGACTGGGATAACCACTCCTTCCGCTTTTAGGGAATCCACCGCCTGCAGCAGAGCATCTGCTCGGTCTGGACGTGGGGAGGTTCTGAAGAACCGAGCTGGAGGACGAGAATTGAACTCGATTCTGTACCCGCGCGACAAAATGTCCGTCACCCACCGGTCTTTGACCTGTGACATCCAAATGCCGGAAAAGCGGGAGAGCCTGCCCCCGACCGGCGATGCGGAGGGGGGGGGCTGGGAGTCATGAGGTAGCCGCTTTGGAAGCGGTACCTCCATTCGCTTTCTTGGGGCGTGTGTGAGTCCGCCACGAATCTGAGTTTCTTTGCGTCCTCTGAGTCCCTTTGGACGAGGTAAATGGTGTCTTGCCCGAACCTCGAAAGGACTGAAACCTCTGCTGCCACTTTTTCTGCTGAGGTTTGGATGTTCTGGGTTGTGGTAAAGAGGAGTCTTTACCCTTGGACTGCTTAATGATGTCAGCCAATGGCTCGCCAAACAGTCTATCTCTAGACAAAGGCAAACTGGTTAAACATTTTTTGGAACCAGCATCTGCTTTCCAGTCCTTTAACCACAAGGCTCTGCGCAAAACTACCGAATTGGCGGACGCCATTGAGGTGCGACTGGTAGATTCTAGGACCGCATTGATAGCGTAAGACGCAAATGCCGACATCTGCGTGGTAAGGTGCGCCACTTGCGGCACTGCTGGATGCATGATAGCATCCACTTTTGCTAAGCCAGCTGAAATAGCCTGGAGTGCCCATACGGCTGCGAATGCCGGAGCAAACGACGCGCCTATAGCTTCATAGACAGATTTTAACCAAAGGTCCATCTGTCTGTCATTGGCATCTTTAAGTGAAGCGCCATCCTCCACTGCAACTATGGATCTAGCTGCAAGTTTGGAAATCGGGGGGTCTACCTTTGGACACTGTGTCCAGCGCTTGACCACCTCAGGGGGGAAAGGGAAACGCGTATCTTTAGATCGTTTAGAGAAACGCCTTTCTGGGTGAGCGTCGTGCTTCTGGATTGATTCTCTGAAGTCAGAATGATCTAACAAAGCACTCAATTTACGCTTGGGATAAAGGAAACGAAACGAAACTTTTCCTGCTCCGCAGCCGCCTCTTCTGCTGAAGGGGCTGGGGGAGAAATATCCAACAGCCTATTGATGGCTGAGATAAGGTCGTTTACCATGGCATCCCCATCCGGGGTATCCAGGTTGAGAGGGGTTCCAGGAATGGATTCCTGATCACTCTCATCAGACACATCACAGGGAGACTGATTGCGCTGAGACCCTGAGCAGTGTGAAGACGTCGAGGGTCTTTCCCAGCGAGCTCGCTTAGGGTGGCTGGGGCCATCATCTGAGTCATAATCCTCGGCCTGTGAAGCCGGGGACCCCCCTGTGGGCTGGATACATTCCAAGTAAGGGGGACCTGAGGACAGAGGCCTCGCCGTGTCCAGAGACTGAGACCCATGCATAGATTGCAAGGTCTCAAGGATTTTTGCCATAGATACAGACATATTATCTGCAAAAACTGCAAAGTCCGTCCCTGTCACCGGGGCAGAACTTACAAGCGTCTCAGCCTGGGTGACTACCTCTCCTGACTCCGGCTGGCGAAGCAGCACCGGGTCGGAGCATTGCACACAATGGGGGTCATCGGAGCCTGCTGGTAGATTAGCCCCACATGCAGCACACGCAGTGTACACAGCCCTTTTTGCCTTGGCCGCCTTGCGTTTTGAGGATGACATGTTGCTGCTTCCACAGAGCGATCTGGGATATGCAGCCAGAAGCGCACCTCACAGTGCAAGAAATACAATATCTATATAACTGTACCCAGTACACTGATACACAGTGAGGCACTAGAGGGACCAGCACAGAAAAATCGCTTACCGCCCGCTTAAAAAGCGGGTGTGTGGTCGCCAGATAGCCCCTAGTCCAGGTCTCCCAGAGCCTTGCGTCCTTCCTCCAGCCAGGCATGCATGTAATGGCTGCCGGCGTCTCGAGAGAGGAAGGGGGGCGGGCCCTGGGCGTTCCTGGCCAAGAGCGGGAACCTGCTTCCCTCTGTGCCTAGTGAGAGGGCTGGAGCATGTAAATCAGGCTCCAGCCCTCGTCGCTGCTTGCGAACAGCGTCTCTCCCCTACCCTGAGTGACAGGGTGGGGGCGGGAACGAAACGGAGCTGCCGGCGTCCTAGGCCCAAAAAGCCGGGGACTAAATTTATAACCGCCGCCGCCGTAAAAGCGCGGCCGGCGGATCCCCGGCGCACCACAAGTCACAGCAGCGCCGCCCGGTCCAGAGGGGGTCGGCGCTGCGTTCCCAAACACAAACAATCCCCCAGTAATCTGTAGGGACACCAACTCCACGTTGCGGTCCCCGGCGCACTACAACACCCAGCCAGCCCGGAGTGTGTCTGTGCCTGCCGGGGACACAGAGTACCTGTATGATGCAGGGCCTGTCCCTGATCGTACTCCTGCTCCGTCTCCATCAGGTTCTAATGGGTCTGTGGATGGAGCCCGGCATCAGAGCTGAGAGGCCGGCAGGATCCCACTTCCACAGAGCCCTACAAGGGGATGTGGAAGGAAAACAGCATGTCAGGCTCCAGCCCTGTACCAGCAATAGGTACCTCAACCTTACAACACCATCCAGGGGTGAGAAGGGAGCATGCTGGGAACACTATATGTGTCCTCTTTTCTTCCATCCGACATAGTCAGCAGCTACTGCTGACTAAAATCTGTGGAGCTATGCATGGAATGTCTGACCTCCTTCGCACACAAAGCTAAAACTGGAGAACCCGTGATGCCACGGGGGGGTATAGCCAGAGGGGGAGGGGCCTTGCACTTTTAATGTAGTGCTTTGTGTGGCCTCCAGAGGGCAGTAGCTATACCCCAATCGTCTGGGTCTCCCAATAGAGCGCTGAAGAAAACGTGTGTTATAAGGCGTTTAGTAAAAACGCTTGTCCGGGAAAGCCCTGTGCTTCTGGACAGCATCTCTGAAGCTTTGAGAGCCACGTCCGGACAGAGTCCTGGGTTGCGACCTCCGCCTCATCCTCTATAGAGTCTAAGCTGAGACCCTTGATGAAGTCGGGGAAGATTCTAAGCAAGGCCGCTTAGCCGGTCTGGGACTGCGGTTCGTGCCGGAGTCCACCACGTAATAACTAGAGGCCACCCCAGGAGCACGCTTCGTCGCAGACCGTGAGAGGCCTGGGGGCGATCCCGCAGTGCCCGGGGCCTGTGTAAGGGGCCGGTCTGGACTGCAAGCTCCTAGTATCTTAGCAGACCATTTGTCCATAGCCTGAGCCATGGATTGAGTCATTTTCACTGAGTTTCTCAGCCAAAGCTGCAACTCTGTCCCTGCCGCCTGGACAGGGGACGCCGGCGGAGCTCAACCAGTGCCCCCGGCTCCGGCTGAGCGAGTGCCACATGGCCCGAGCAATGCTCACAGTGATCACTGAGGGATACATATGTACAGCCGAACTGTGAAAATGCATACAAACATTATATATTTATATATACAGTTCAGCACTCTAGGGGGCCCAGCACCGAGAAGAAGCCCCCTGGCGTACCGACCGCTCAAGCAGTTGCTGCTTAAAAACATGGCTGTCGGCGTTTACAGTGGAGGGGGGAGCCGTGGGCGTAACCCCAAAAGTGCGGGAATCTGGTGCCCCGAGTGAAACGTGAGGGGGGCGGAGGACAGCAGAGTGTGCTCCAGCCCTCACTGTCGGCCTCAGACTGACCGTCCCGCCCTTCCCCCTGACTGGCAGGGCCGGGGGCGGGAGTTTAAGGCACTAGGCCGCAAAAGCCGGGGGCTAAAGTTAAACACCGCGGCCAGCAGGCAGGCAGGCGCGGTCGGCGCGCTAGTCCCGTACCAACCCCGCAGTCACTGCCAAATCTGAGGCCAAGGTGCTCCATGCACCGTCCCCAAGGGGACACTGAGTACCTGTGCGGGGATCTGTGCCGTAGAGTGCTTAGTGAGGAGGGCGGAGGACAGCCAAGTGTGCTCCAGCTCTCAATGTCGGCGTTAGACCGACCGTCCCGCCCTTCCCCCTGACTGGCAGGCCCGGGGGCGGGAGTATGCGGTACTAGGCCGCAAAAGCCGGGGAGTAAAGTTATAAGCGCGGCCGGCAAACAAGCGCGGTCAGCGTGGTAGTCCCGGCGCACTAACACACCCAGCAGTGCTGCAGCGTCCATAACACAGGCGCTCTATGCGCCGTCCCCAAGGGGACACAGAGTACCTCAGAGGAGCAGGGCCTTGTCCCTGACGATACCCGGTCTCCTGTCCAGCAGATTCCCCCAGGGGCTGCGGAGGGAGCACGGTCCCAGTGCCTGGTGACCGGTTAGGATCCCACTTCACCCAGAGCCCCTAAGGGATGGGGAAGGAAAACAGCATGTGGCTCCTGCCTATGTACCCGCAATGGGTACCTCAACCTTAACAGCACCGCCGACCAGAGTGGGGTGAGAAGGGAGCATGCCGGGGGCCCTGTTATGGGCCCTCTTTTCTTCCATCCGATATAGTCAGCAGCTGCTGCTGACTAAATTGTGGAGCTTGCGTGCATGTGTGCCTCCTTCGCACAAAGCATAAGAACTGATGAGCCCGTGATGCACGGGAGGGTGTATAGCAGAGGGGAGGGGTTACACTTTAAAAAGTGTAATACTTTGTGTGGCCTCCGGAGGCAGAAGCTATACACCCAATTGTCTGGGTCTCCCAATGGAGCGACAAAGAAAATAATAATTATATATTATAATAGTTAAAATATATATTTTTTTGTAAATTACAAAAAAAAAAAAACTTACGAATTTTACGGTCAAGTCTACCCGGGCGCAACAAGGCCGGGTCCAACGTGTCTGGTCTGTTAGTGGCCATGATCATTTTCACTCTGTGCAGAGTGTCAAAACCGTCCATTTGATTCAACAACTGTAAAAAAAACAAAACCAAACAGGTGGGTCAAATACACTGGATTACGGCATCACCCCCCCATGAATTTGCATTGCTTCAGATACCCTCCGTGTATTACGGCGTACCTCCATTAGAGTTCTCTGAATCTCACGATCTGCTGAAGTTCCCTCAGAAAACCGCCGACCACCTAGAAATTAAAAAATAAAAATAAATCTTTATTTTTTTTATATAGTGCTAACATATTCCACAGCGCTTTACATCAGGAACACCGTCCCCATTGGGGCTCACAATCTAAATTCCCTATCTGTAGGTCTTTGGAGTGTGGGAGGAAACCCACGCAAACACGGGGAGAACATACAAACTCCTTGCAGATAATGTCCTTAGTGGGATTCGAACCCAGGACCCCAGCGCTGCAAGACTTCAGTGCTAACCACTGAGCCACCAGAACAAAGCTTTGAGATGAGATGTTACTTAATCCCAGGTCATCATTAATGTCCTTCCCATCTCACTAGAGCGAGTACATGCACCCCCTGCTAACGTCCCGATTATTCAGAGCTCTTACCTATGGCATCAATTTCATCCATGAAGATAATGCACGGCTGGTGGTCCCGGGCGTAGTTGAACATTTCTCTGATGAGCCGGGCGCTCTCACCAATGTATTTATCTACAATAGAACTAGACACAACCTAAAAGAAAAAACAAAAACCAAAAAAGCATGAAGGGGAACCTATGACTAGATTTTTGCTGCCAAAACCAAAGGCCACATGTATCGGAGCCTGGGGGATTGCAGCCAGGTTCTGTTACTCTGATGGGCCGCTGCGTTTCCAAGTTAAAAAAAAAAGTGGTAACTTCAGCAAGAGACTTGACTAAGGGTACTTTCACACTTGTGTTAATTACCTTCAGTCACAATCCACCCTTTTGGAAAACAGCAAAATCCATTAACGGATTCCGCTGTTTCCCATAGACTTGTATGGATGATGGATTGTGCCAAAAGTACCTGCGTTGCTTCCGCTGGCCGACGCTGCGTTGCTTCCGCCGGGTGGAAGGAGCGCAGCATGTAAAGTTTTTTGAGTGGCAGAATCCTCTATTTTCACTGCACATGCTGATTTTTTTTTATTTTTTAATCACAGAAGAAGGGAATTTTGTTACTTACCGTAAATTCCTTTTCTTCTAGCTCCTATTGGGAGACCCAGACGATTGGGTGTATAGCTACTGCCTCCGGAGGCCACACAAAGCATTACACTAAAAAGTGTAAGGCCCCTCCCCTTCTGGCTATACACCCCCAGTGGGATCACTGGCTCACCAGTTTTAGTGCAAAAGCAAGAAGGAGGAAAGCCAATAACTTGGTTAAACAAATTCACTCCGAGTAACATCGGAGAACTGAAAAACCGTTCAACATGAACAACATGTGTACCCGAAAAAACCCAAAAATCCCAAAGGACAACAGGGCGGGTGCTGGGTCTCCCAATAGGAGCTAGAAGAAAAGGAATTTACGGTAAGTAACAAAATTCCCTTCTTCTTCGGCGCTCCATTGGGAGACCCAGACGATTGGGACGTCCAAAAGCTGTCCCTGGGTGGGTAAAGAAATACCTCATGTTAGAGCTGCGAAGACAGCCCTCCCCTACGGGGAGGCAACTGCCGCCTGCAGGACTCTTCTACCTAGGCTGGCGTCCGCCGAAGCATAGGTATGCACCTGATAATGTTTGGTGAAAGTGTGCAGACTCGACCAGGTAGCTGCCTGGCACACCTGTTGAGCCGTAGCCTGGTGTCGCAATGCCCAGGACGCACCCACGGCTCTGTTAGAATGGGCCTTCAGCCCTGATGGAACCGGAAGCCCAGCAGAACGGTAGGCTTCAAGAATTGGTTCTTTGATCCATCGAGCCAGGGTGGCCTTAGAAGCCTGCGACCCTTTGCGCTTACCAGCGACAAGGACAAAGAGTGCATCCGAACGGCGCAGGGGCGCCGTGCGGGAAATGTAGATTCTGAGTGCTCTCACCAGATCTAACAAATGTAAATTCTTCTCATACCGATGAACTGCATGAGGACAAAACGAAGGCAAAGAGATATCCTGATTAAGATGAAAAGAGGATACCACCTTCGGGAGAAACTCCTGAATGGGGCGCAGCACTACCTTGTCCTGGTGGAAGACCAGGAAGGGAGCCTTGGAAGACAGCGCTGCTAGCTCAGACACTCTCCGAAGAGATGTGATCGCTACCAGAAAAGCCACTTTCTGTGATAGTCTAGAAAGTGAAACCTCCCTCAGAGGCTCGAAGGGCGGCTTCTGGAGGGCAACTAGTACCCTGTTCAGATCCCATGGATCTAACGGCCGCTTGTCCGGGGGTACAATATGACAAACCCCCTGCAGGAACGTGCGCACCTTAGGAAGCCGTGCTAGACGCTTTTGAAAAAAGACGGATAGCGCCGAGACTTGCCCTTTAAGGGAGCCGAGCGACAAACCTTTTTCTAACCCAGATTGCAGGAAAGAAAGAAAGGTAGGCAATGCAAATGGCCAGGGAGACACTCCCTGAGCAGAGCACCAGGATAAGAATATCCTCCACGTTCTGTGGTAGATCTTAGCGGACGTGGGCTTCCTAGCCTATCTCATGGTGGCAACGACCCCTTGGGATAATCCTGAAGACCCTAGGATCCAGGACTCAATGGCCACACAGTCAGGTTCAGGGCCGCAGAATTCCGATGGAAAAACGGCCCTTGGGACAGTAAGTCTGGTCGGTCTGGTAGTGCTCACGGTTGGCCGACCGTGAGATGCCACAGATCCGGATACCACGCCCTCCTTGGCCAGTCTGGGGCGACGAGTATGACGCGGCTGCAGTCGGATCTGATCTTTGCGTAGCACTCTGGGCAAGAGTGCCAGAGGTGGAAACACATAAGGGAGCCGGAACTGCGACCAATCTTGCACTAAGGCGTCTGCCGCCAGAGCTCTGTGATCGCGGGACCGTGCTATGAAGGTTGGGACCTTGTTGTTGTGCCTGGACGCCATTAGGTCGACGTCCGGCCTTCCCCAGCGGCTACAGATTTCCTGAAACACGTCCGGGTGAAGGGACCATTCCCCTGCGTCCATGCCCTGGCGGCTGAGGAAGTCTGCTTCCCAGTTTTCTACGCCGGGGATGTGAACTGCGGATACGGTGGAGGCCGTGGCTTCCACCCACATCATAATCCGCCGGACTTCCTGGAAGGCTTGCCGACTGCGTGTCCCCCCTTGGTGATTGATGTATGCCACCGCTGTGGAGTTGTCCGATTGAATTCGGATCTGCTTCCCTTCCAGCCACTGTTGGAAGGCTAGTAGGGCAAGATACACTGCTCTGATTTCCAGAACATTGATCTGAAGGGTGGACTCCTGCTGAGTCCACGTACCCTGAGCCCTGTGGTGGAGAAACACTGCTCCCCACCCTGACAGACTCGCGTCTGTCGTGACTACCGCCCAAGACGGTGGTAGGAAGGATCTTCCCTGTGATAATGAGGTGGGAAGAAGCCACCATTGCAGAGAGTCCTTGGCCGTCTGTGAAAGGGATACTTTCCTGTTCAGGGATGTTGACTTCCCGTCCCATTGGCGGAGAATGTCCCAATAAGAGGACGCAGATGAAACTGCGCAAACGGAACCGCCTCCATTGCCGCCACCATCTTCCCGAGGAAAGTGCATGAGGCGTCTTAAGGAGTGCGACTGACCGTGACGGAGAGTCTGCACCCCGGTCTGTAGTGACCGCTGCTTGTCCAGCGGAAGCTTCACTAGCGCTGAGAGGGTATGAAACTCCATGCCAAGATACGTTAGTGATTGGGTCGGTGACAGGTTTGACTTTGAGAAGTTGATGATCCACCCGAACGTCTGGAGAGTCTCCAGCGCAACATTCAGGCTGAGTTGGCATGCCTCTTGAGAGGGTGCCTTGACAAGTAGATCGTCCAAGTAAGGGATCACAGAGTGTCCCTGTGAGTGCAAGACTGCTACCACTGCCGCCATGACCTTGGTGAACACCCGTGGGGCTGTCGCCAGACGAAATGGCAGAGCTACGAACTGGAGATGTTCGCCTCCTATCACAAAACGTAGAAAACGTTGGTGCTCTGTAGCAATCGGCACGTGGAGATAAGCATATTTGATGTCTATTGATGCTAGGAAATTTCCTTGAGACATTGAGGCAATGACGGAGCGGAGGGTTTCATCCGGAACCGCCTGGCCTCCACGTGCTTGTTGAGCAGTTTTGGGTCCAGAACGGAACGGAAAGAGCCATCCTTTTTTGGCACCACAACCAGATTGGAGGAAAACCGTGTCTTGTTCCTGAAGAGGAACAGGGATTACCACTCCTTCTGCCTGCAGAAGAGCATCGGCTCGGTGGGGAGGTGGGGACGTTCTGAAGAATCGAGTCGGAGGACGAGAACAGAACTCTGTCCTGTGCACGTGGGCACAATGTCCCTCACCCACCGGTCTGTGACCTGTGGCAGCTAAATGTCGCCAAAGGCGAGCGAGTCTGCCATCAACCGCGGATGCGGAGAGATGAGAGAGCTGAGAGTCATGAGGAGACCGCCTTGGTAGCGGTTCCTCCGGCTGCCTTCCTTGGGCGTGGTTGAGCCCCCGGAAGCTGAGCCCCTCTGAGGCTTTTCAGCTCTTTTGGACGAGGACAATTGGGACCTGCCCGAGCTTGGGAAGGACCGAAACCTCGACTGTCCTTCCAGGACAGCATTAATAGGGTAAGTCGCAATGCAGACATTGCGAGGTTACGGACGCCCCTGCGGCACAAATGTACATATGCTCAAGACCAGCTGTGCAAGAACAGCTGAAAAGCTTAGGGTGCCCATACGGCTGTAAATGCCGGAGCAACCGACACGCCGATAGCCTCATAGACAGATTTCAACCAGAGTCCATCTGTCAAGCATCTTTAAGTGAAGTCCCATCTCCACTGCAACTATGCTCTAGCCGCAAGCCTGGAGATTGGAGAATCCACCTTTGGGCCCTGGGTCCCGCGCTTGACCACGTCAGGGGGAAAAGGATAACGTGTATCCTTAATACGTTTGGAGAAAACGCTTATCTGGTAAGCGTGGTGTTCCTGGACTGCTTCTCTGAAGTCAGCGTGGCCAGAAAAATACTCAATATACGTTTGAGTTACTGAAATGGGACTTCTCCTGCTGTGAAGCTGACTCCTCCGCTGGGGGAGCTGAGGGAGAAAGATCCAACATTCCATTGATGGACGCTATAGGATCATTCCTTATGGCGTCACCATCCGGTGTATCCGGATTGAGAGCGGTGTGAGGATCAAAGTCCTGATGAGCTACGTCTGCCTCATCATACAGAGAGCCTCCTGGGACCCCCCCGGAGCACCGATTTTATTCCAAATGAGGGTGGCCAGGGAGCAATGATCCAGATTGCCCATGGCCTGTCCGGACTGCAAGTCTCTATCCCATTGCAACTCCATCCCTGTCCTTGGACAGGGTTGACAGGTGGTTCCTTTGGCCACGTCTAGTAGAGACCCCGGCTGACCAAGTGCTACAGGGGAGCATTGCACACAATGGGGTTCAGTGCCGTGGAACAGTATCACATGCAGTAAAAAACAGCATTGAAAGCCTGTGTTGCTTATATGCTGCTGCCGGCTAGCCATCTAGGATATAGAGCCAAGAATGGCGACCGTACAGTGCAATGTATAGCATACAAGCATAAAGTACAAATGAACACTGCAACCCCTGCAATACAAGCAGCATAGAAAGCCTGTGCCTTGGCACCCCTGCTTTTCTGCTGCTGTAGACTAGCCATCTAGGGGAATATAGCCCAGAATAGCGACCATACAGTGCAATGTATAGCATACAAGCATAAGTACAAATGAACACTGCAACCCCTGCAATACAAGCAGCATAGAAAAAAACCTGTGCCTCAGCACCCTTGCTTTTCTGCTGCTGTAGTCTAGTCATTCTAGGCGAAAATAGCCCAGACTAGCGACCGTACAGTGCAGTGTATAGCATACAAGCATAAATACACATGAACACTTCAGTACATGCAATACAAGCAGCATGGAAAGCCTGTGCCTTAGCACCCCTGCTTTCCTGCTGCTGATGTGTCGCCATCTAAGAGGGCATATAGCCAAAAATAGCGACCTATGCAGTGTAAGCATAAAATACAAATGGACAACTGCGGTATTTAGTGGGGTCAGCACTTCAGGTGCCGCTTACCGCCCGCCTATAAGCGGGTGTGTGGTCGCCCTAGTCCTGTGCCTGGTTGCCCAGAGTCCGATCTCTCAGCTCGGACTGCAGGAATGGCTGCCGGCGTCCTTCTCCAGCTCGTGTGAGTAGGGGCGGGCCGTGGGCGTGCCCCCAAGTCAGAGCGGGAAACCGGCGTCCCACAGTGTCCAGTGAGAGGGCTGGAGCATGTAAATAAGGCTCCAGCCCTCGGCGCTGCTGATTGTACAGCGTCTCTCCCCTACCCTGATTGACAGGGTGGGGGCGGGAACGAAGCGGAGCTAGGCCGCAAAAGCCGGGGACTGGATTTATAAGCGCCGCCGCCGTAAAAGCGCGGTCGGCGCTAAGTCCCCGGCGCACTACAAGTCCCAGCCGCGCCGCCGCTCCCGGAGCGTCCGGCGCGGTAGTTCCCAATACATAAAGTCACTCAGCTAGGCTGCAGTGACTGTAACCCTTTACTGTCCCCGGCGCACTAGCACACCCAGCAAGTCTGGAGTGTGCTGTGCCTGTGTGTACGGGGACACAGAGTACCTGAATGGTGCAGGGCCATGTCCCTGAACGGTACCCAGCTCCGTATCCAGCAGGTTCAATGGGTCTGTGGATGGAGCCCGGCCTCAGGGCTTTGGGGCCGGTAAGATCCCACTTCCTCAGAGCCCCTCAGGGGGATGTGGAAGGAAAACAGCATGTGGGCTCCAGTCGCCGTACCAGCAATAGGTACCTCAACCTTACAAACCACCAGCGGGGTGAGAAGGGAGCATGCTGGGGGCCCTATATGGGCCCTCTTTTCTTCCATCCGATATAGTCAGCAGCTACTGCTGACTAAACAGTGGAGCTATGCGTGGATGTCTGACCTCCTTCGCACAAAGCAGAAAACTGGTGAGCCAGTGATCCCACTGGGGGTGTATAGCCAGAAGGGGAGGGGCCTTACACTTTTTAGTGTAATGCTTTGTGTGGCCTCCGGAGGCAGTAGCTATACACCCAATCGTCTGGGTCTCCCAATGGAGCGCCGAAGAAACTTTATTTTGTCTCTCGGTGGCTGAACGTTCAGCAGAGCGCCCGGCCGGCGGCAGGTCAGAGCGCCCGGCCGGCGGCAGGTCAGAGCGCCCGGCCGGCGGCAGGTCAGAGCGCCCGGCCGGCGGCAGGTCAGAGCGCCCGGCCGGCGGCAGGTCAGAGCGCCCGGCCGGCGGCAGGTCAGAGCGCCCGGCCGGCGGCAGGTCAGAGCGCCCGGCCGGCGGCAGGTCAGAGCGCCCGGCCGGCGGCAGGTCAGAGCGCCCGGCCGGCGGCAGGTCAGAGCGCCCGGCCGGCGGCAGGTCAGAGCGCCCGGCCGGCGGCAGGTCAGAGCGCCCGGCCGGCGGCAGGTCAGAGCGCCCGGCCGGCGGCAGGTCAGAGCGCCCGGCCGGCGGCAGGTCAGAGCGCCCGGCCGGCGGCAGGTCAGAGCGCCCGGCCGGCGGCAGGTCAGAGCGCCCGGCCGGCGGCAGGTCAGAGCGCCCGGCCGGCGGCAGGTCAGAGCGCCCGGCCGGCGGCAGGTCAGAGCGCCCGGCCGGCGGCAGGTCAGAGCGCCCGGCCGGCGGCAGGTCAGAGCGCCCGGCCGGCGGCAGGTCAGAGCGCCCGGCCGGCGGCAGGTCAGAGCGCCCGGCCGGCGGCAGGTCAGAGCGCCCGGCCGGCGGCAGGTCAGAGCGCCCGGCCGGCGGCAGGTCAGAGCGCCCGGCCGGCGGCAGGTCAGAGCGCCCGGCCGGCGGCAGGTCAGAGCGCCCGGCCGGCGGCAGGTCAGAGCGCCCGGCCGGCGGCAGGTCAGAGCGCCCGGCCGGCGGCAGGTCAGAGCGCCCGGCCGGCGGCAGGTCAGAGCGCCCGGCCGGCGGCAGGTCAGAGCGCCCGGCCGGCGGCAGGTCAGAGCGCCCGGCCGGCGGCAGGTCAGAGCGCCCGGCCGGCGGCAGGTCAGAGCGCCCGGCCGGCGGCAGGTCAGAGCGCCCGGCCGGCGGCAGGTCAGAGCGCCCGGCCGGCGGCAGGTCAGAGCGCCCGGCCGGCGGCAGGTCAGAGCGCCCGGCCGGCGGCAGGTCAGAGCGCCCGGCCGGCGGCAGGTCAGAGCGCCCGGCCGGCGGCAGGTCAGAGCGCCCGGCCGGCGGCAGGTCAGAGCGCCCGGCCGGCGGCAGGTCAGAGATCTCCGCTGAGCACCCAGAAGCTGGGTGATCGGCTGATCGTTCACAATAGTCTGCTGCCAGTGCCAGTAAAACTGTAAAGAAGAAAAAAAAACAACAACAACTTTCCGTTTTGTACGATCCGTTGCATCTGTTGTGCCATTATATGCAACGCATCCATTGCAACCGTCACACAACATAATGGATGCCGTTCAACGCAAGTGTGAAAGTAGCCTAATCCGGTGCAGCCCTGACCAGCTTCTTCCCGCTTCAGACCATTCTCAGGTCTCTCACCGTGTACACATGGGATCAGGGCACAAAAGCGCCATCCAGAGGCTGCACCGGACTAGATCACGGCTGGCAAACCTTTCTCCGAAACATCACAGCATTAAATAGTAAGACGTGTCTGGCTGCAATAACGCAGCCACTGTCCGACTTCTGCTGCCGGAGGATGTGATGGCATCAATCTAGTGACTCGCTAATGGTATGGTCAGCTGGAATAAGCAGATGCTGCCGCATATACTAATGGATAATAGGGTAATAACTCACGAGAGGAAATTACACTGTACGTACCTTCAAGAAATTGCAATCCAGCTGACTGGCAACAGCTCGAGCTAGGAGGGTTTTTCCAGTACCTGGAGATGGAAGAAATGGGATATAATATCAGATGATGGCAGCAAATTGTACCAGTGCTAATCATCATCACCCTACAAACCAGGCTCCAATGTCAATTCCATCAAATTAGCAATGGCTAATGGGTTCTCTGGCATTGCTCACTTCTGCATCAGGAGGTGATGGGCAGGTGTCCACAGAGGTCTACGGGGACACGTGCACGATCCTTACACATTGTAACCGCACGGGTGAATGAGGATTGCACGATTGGTATCTATAGACCTGACTCCATCAGCACTGATGCCTCCAGATGCAGAAGTGATCAATGCTCGATTTACACAAAGTAAAACTGTTCTTGGGAAAACCCTTTCAAGTTGATTTTATTTAATAGATCTTGGAATCTATCAAGGAATGGATCTTGCCCTACTCGCAAAAAATTACGGATATTTGTTTTTTGGGAGAAATTTATGGAAAACTTATAAAGTTCCCTCTACCGTGATATTTTATCATGAAAGTGGGGGATTTAAGCAGAAGCAGCAATGGGGATTTCCTCACCGCAAACAATTTATTGAAACAAAAGCCAACACCAGTGGTGTGTATGCCCCCCGACTCCCCCCAAAAAAATGTCACGGTCTCAATAACTTGTCATGTGGCCTTGAGCATCAATTACAGCTGAGAACTACGCCTCCTGCTGGTCACCGGTGGAGTTGTCGTCTGCGGAGGCCGGCATCCCACTCTTCTTGAAGAGCTGCCCTCAGGTGATCGAGATTCTGGGGTACAGAGGTTTCTATGGTTAGGCTCTGGAGAAAGTGCAGTCGCTCCATTTGAGGTACCCAGTTTCCAGCCGCCGTTCCCTAATGATGAGGCCTCGATGAGCTGGAGCATTGTTGCCATGAAAATTAAATAAGGCCGGTGTTGTTCATGCAGAGACACGATGACTGGAGTAATCAGGGTTATTCCAGTAGTAGGGAATTCACACAGTGTAGGGCCGTACTCTACTGACGAGACACATCGGCCCACCCTGTATCACCACCACCACCAAAAGTTCATCTGGTGACAACAGTGGCTGATGTATAGTGCTCTCCTTGATGTCCTTAACATCAATGGTGGCCATCATTTCTGCTCAGAATGAAACTACTGGTCCCTCGTCCAGCGTAGAGGACGCCTGTGCCTGGTGGTGTGATCAGTTACCCTTGGAAGTTGACTAGCATGCAGTCCATGCCGATGTGAAGGTCACCAGTTGAGTCATTGTCTGCTGAGGCATGGCATCCCACTCCTCTTGAAGGGTGTCCCTAAGGTCATTTAGGTTCTGGGGTACAGAGTTATGGACTCTACACTGCGACTCAGCTGATCCCATAGGTTTTCTATGGGATTCAGGTCTGGGAAAAAAAGTGCAGCCGCTCCATTTGAGGTCCCGCAGTCACCAGCAGCCATTCCCTAATGATGCGACCTCCATGATCTGCATCAGTGCTGTTCAAAAAAATGACATTAGGTCGGTGTTGTTCATGCAGATGCACGACTGAAGTAATGATGTTATTCCAGTAGTAGGGGCTGCCTATCGTACACAGTGTAGGGCCGTTCTCTACTGACTAGACACCGGCCCACACTACCACCACCAAAGGGTTGTCTGGTGACCACAGTGGCTGAGCCATAGCGCTCTCCTTGATGTCTCCAACGTCGTTGGTGGCCATAATTTCTGCTCAGCATGAATCGACTCATCCGTGAACAGCACTGGAGAACACTGGCCCCTCGCCCAGTGTAGATGACGCCTCTGCCTGGTGGTGAGGTTAGGTACCTTGAAAGTCATCTAGCACGCAGTCCACGCTGATGTAAATGGTTTTGAGTTGTCTGACATGACACCTGGAGGCCTCATCTCCCTTAAATGTGCCTGGAGTTGTGGCCTTCGTTATCCAGTACTGAAAAGCATTGTTCACAATGAAGCGGTCATCAGTGAGGGATGTGACCAAAGGACGTGCACTTCTCTGCCTGTGACGCTTCCATCATCTCTCTGCGGGTGACACTCTCTAAGCTCAGTGGACACTTCTGTCTGAGAACCTCCTACTTTAAGTCTCACAATGGCGCAGTACGGCTGATCAATTGTTAAGTGTCGTCTTGGTCTCAGGATATCAAAATGTGAACCGCACGATGAGGACGACGGTATAATACCAATTCCAATTGAATCCCAAAATATATTGGGTAATTCAAGGATCAAACACCTGTGGTGAATTTTGCCATTAAGCTCCTTGGTAGAGAACAGCAAATGGTGTAATAAAAAGTACAGAAACATTGAACAGTTGGACATGTGCATTCAGCAGATCAGAGGTCACATTAAGGTCATCTGAAAAGGTCAGAGGGCATTGTAGGATCACTGAAAGTCAAATATCCCTAACTTTTTGTCAATAGTGTAATTTCCACAATTGAATCTTTTAGCAAAAAAACGTCCCTGTACTGATAATCTTATATATGTGCACTGGCTATGTGCTGTGTAATGGCCGTGTTTCACCGTACAGTGACATGGTCTGAAAGTCACGCACAGCTATTACACAGCACATAGCAGGGGGCACATGTATAAGATCTCAGCACCGGGACACAGTTTGCGTTTTTTTTTTTCCTTTTTTAAATATCTAATTGTGGAGTTTATTATTCCAAGAGCCATTGATTAAAATGAACTTTGTCAGTGGGAAATCTCATTTAATCCCTTCACGACCAAGGACGGATTTATCAGTCATGGAGCGTGAGGTTAAGCCCCGCCCCCGGGCAGGTTGCGGCGATCCGCGCACATATCAGCTGTTTTCAACAGCTGACATGTGCGCCTGCATGTTACGAGTGGAATCACCTCCACTCGCAACATTTAACCCCTTACATCTAGCTGCCAATGTCTGGCAGCGAGATGTATATGCACGCGGCCATTACTTTTACTTACCGCCGCCCCCCCCCACCGGAAGTCACGTAAGTGATCACGTGACTTTCGGTGGTTGCCATGGTAGCACAGGGTCATGTGAGGACGCCTGTAGCTATCATGAGTCACTTTCGGTTTCACTCAGCCCGGAGCCAAATGAATCAGAAAGTGATCATATCGGCTGTTTACAGCTGTGTAGCTGTGATCAGCAGATAGGGCAGAGCGATCGATCGGATTGCTGATCGCTATAGCCCCCTAGGAAGACAAGTAAAAAAAAAAAACAAAAAAAACCCCTAAAAGTTCAAATCACCCCCCTTTCGCCCCATTGAAAATTAAAGGGTTAAAAAAATAAATACACATTTGTATCGTCGCGTTCAGAAATGCCCGATCAAAATAAAATCAATCTGATCAGTAAACGGCGTAACCGCAAAAAAAATCCAAACACCAAAATTATGTTTTTTGGTCGCAGCAAGTTTTGCGCAAAATGCAATAACAGGCGATCAAAACGTAGCATCTGCATAAAAATAGTACCATTAGAAACGTCAGCTCAAGACGCAAAAAATAAGCAATCACTGATCCATAGAGCCCAAAAAATGAGAATGCTACAGGTTTCGAAAAATGGCGCAAAACGTGCGCCACTTTTATTGGACAATCTTGTGAATTTTTTTTTTACCACTTAGATACAAGTAAACCTATACATGTTTGGTGTCTACAAACTCGCACCGACCTCAAGCATCACATAGATACATCAGTTTTACCATATAGTGAACACGGTGAATAAAACATCCCAAAAACTATTGTGCCACCACACTTTTTTGCAGTTTTTCCACACTTGGAATATTTTTTGCTGTTTTCCAGTACACTATATGGTAAAACTTATTGTTTCATTTAAAAGTACAACTTGTCCCGCAAAAAACAAGCCATTATGTGGCAAGATTGACAGAAAAATAAAAAAATAAAAAAAAAAAAAAGTTATGGCTCTCGGAAGAAGGGGAGCAAAAAAACAAACAAAAACGGAAAACGCTCTGGGGCTGAAGGGTTAAAGCGCACATATACTGCGCAAATCATGGTACATTCTATTTACATTGCACGTACCTGGAGGGCCGTACAGCAGGCAGCCTTTAGGAGGGATTATTCCTACACGCTGGAAGAGCTCTGGATTAGTGAGCGGGAGCTCAATCACCTGTGCAATGAAAGCGCTCACGAGAATAAACACAGTATACGACATGCACCTCAAATGGATATACCCCTCCATGTATGACCACAGCGATGTAGTAATTCATACACACCTCCCGGAGCTCTCGGATCTGCTCGGAAAGACCTCCAATTTCGGAATAGGACACATTGCCTGGGTCCTCATGAGACATATTATACACAAGGGGATCCACCTCTCGAGGCAAGTAACTAAGGGCAGGGGAGACAATGGGAAGAAAAAGTGCAAATCAAAGAAGATCTTTTATTAAGGCAGACAGTGAAAGGCCAATGTACCCCAATATTTCAGGGCTGCTCTATAATATGTTTCCTGCAGATCAGACCCTGTAAGAAACTTTCCTAAAACTTACCGCATAATAGTGAGCGTGGTCATATCTAAAGCTACTCTTGTTCCCGGCTTCAGTTTGCTTTTGTCCAGCTGCAAAAAAAGAAAAATACAATTTGGGATTTGGCAACTTATGCAAACACCCATTCATGTAATATTAAATGACAGCAACTAAAGCGGATGAGTCTTCTAATCAACACAAGAGAATGACGAAGCCCCCAGCCCAAAATCACAATTCTCTGCCTGCTGCAGGTGGCACTTTATGCAAACATTACTGCCCGTATATGCAAGCGGGGGTCTAATATACATAACACAACGCTAATATACAGACTTACCTGCCGACGACATCCGACAACATATCTTGGCCCGTTTGTAGCTTTGACAATAACTGAAAGCAAATAACCGAGATCAAATGTAACATCTGAATTTTTTGATCCAATAAAACTATAACTTCAAATCTGAGGTGCGGCAATCGTTTTATTCCCCCAAAAGGAAGGAAAACGTAAAGCGCTGGACCCGGATGGAGATATAGACAGCCCCTGAGAAAATCCCAAAACACTTACACTTCTCTTCTGTCAGCTGCTTGAGAACTTCCCCGACAATCTGAAAATAACCAGACACTAACATTATTGTTATTCATACAGGACACAAAAAGGAGGTTTTTCGACAATGTAAATAAACTATCATGGGAGGTAGATTTGGGAAGACACCTTCTTATAGGGGGGGGGGGCGGGGAGCACTGATCGATGCATCACAGCAAAGCTTCATCTGCACAAGAATCTGTCACATGGCGGCTGATCCAGAGGAGCGCGGCAGGAGGACACCGTACAGCAGCTCACAGGGGCCTCAGGAGACCAGTGGTGGGCAGCCCATGGCCGCAACCAGGCAGCCCATGGCCGCAACCAGGCAGCCCATGGCCGCAACCAGGCAGCTTTGTTTGTATGAGCTTATACCAATTGACAGCTGTCAATCACTGAGTAGGCCCCGCCCCCAGACTCATAAGCAGGAAGATTGCTTCTTTCTAGCAGACATACAGCGGCAGACCCTTACCTGCCCCACACTCTGCAGAGCCTTCAGGTCGTTCTCGGATTTCTCATACTGCTTAGTAAGCTCCTTTAATTGTTCCCTTACTAAGAAAAAATGAAAAAAAAAAACATTAATGTAGAAAATAGGATTTAATAAAGAACTCAAATAGTGACAACTCAGTGGTAAAATAACAGGGAGTATATATATATCTATGTGAGGTGTATGTCATATACGAAGACAGGGGGTGGGATTAATCGGTGCAAGGTGTATGTCATATACAGGGGGTATACCCATGAGAGATGTATATGATATACAGTGTGGGGGTGTTTGTCTGTGAGAGGTGTATACTATATATGGGGAAGAAGGGATATACCCGTGCGAGGCGTACATTATATACGGGGGGGGCATATCCGTGCCAGGCGTACATTATATACGGGGGGGGGGCATATCCGTGCCAGGCGTACATTATATACGGGGGGGGGGCATATCCGTGCCAGGCGTACATTATATACGGGGGGGGCATATCCGTGCCAGGCGTACATTATATACGGGGGGGGGGGGCATATCCGTGCCAGGCGTACATTATATACGGGGGGGGGGGGGGCATATCCGTGCCAGGCGTACATTATATACGGGGGGCATATCCCTGCCAGGCGTACATTATATACGGGGGGGGGCATATCCGTGCCAGGCGTACATTATATACGGGGGGGGGGCATATCCGTGCCAGGCGTACATTATATACGGGGGGGGGGGGGGGGCATATCCGTGCCAGGCGTACATTATATACGGGGGGGGGGGCATATCCGTGCCAGGCGTACATTATATACGGGGGGGGGGCATATCCGTGCCAGGCATACATTATATACGGGGGGGGGGCATATCCGTGCCAGGCGTACATTATATACGGGGGGGGGGCATATCCGTGCCAGGCGTACATTATATACGGGGGGGGCATATCCGTGCCAGGCGTACATTATATACGGGGGGGCATATCCGTGCGAGGTGTACATTATATACGGGGGGGCATATACGTGCGAGGTGTACATTATATACGGGAGGGGCATATCCGTGCGAGGTGTACATTATATACGGGGGGGCGGCATATCCGTGCGAGGTGTACATTATATACGGGGGGCGGCATATCCGTGCGAGGTGTACATTATATACGGGGGGGGCATATCCGTGCGAGGTGTACATTATATACGGGGGGCGGCATATCCGTGCGAGGTGTACATTATATACGGGGGGGGCATATCCGTGCGAGGTGTACATTATATACGGGGGGGGGCATATCCGTGCGAGGTGTACATTATATACGGGGGGGCATATACGTGCGAGGTGTACATTATATACGGGAGGGGCATATCCGTGCGAGGTGTACATTATATACGGGGGGCGGCATATCCGTGCGAGGTGTACATTATATACGGGGGGGGGCATATCCGTGCGAGGTGTACATTATATACGGGGGGGGCATATCCGTGCGAGGTGTACATTATATACGGGGGGCGGCATATCCGTGCGAGGTGTACATTATATACGGGGGGGGCATATCCGTGCGAGGTGTACATTATATACGGGGGGGGGCATATCCGTGCGAGGTGTACATTATATACGGGGGGGCATATACGTGCGAGGTGTACATTATATACGGGAGGGGCATATCCGTGCGAGGTGTACATTATATACGGGGGGCGGCATATCCGTGCGAGGTGTACATTATATACGGGGGGGGCATATCCGTGCGAGGTGTACATTATATACGGGGGGGGCATATCCGTGCGAGGTGTACATTATATACGGGGGGGGCATATCCGTGCGAGGTGTACATTATATACGGGGGGGGCATATCCGTGCGAGGTGTACATTATATACAGGGGGGCATATCCATACGAGGCATATATACAATACAGGGGTATATCAATTTATGAAGTATATTATACACCAAGCTGTGCTATATCTGTGTGAGGTGTATGTTATATCTGGGGGGGATATAATTGCCGAGTGTATATTATATACGGGAAGATGTATTATATATGGGGGCCGGCGGTACAGGTGTCGGCTCCTGCAGTCCGGCTTCCCCCGCCGCTCCCGGCTTCTCCAGGTTTCACCGCCGCTCTCCGGTTTCCCCGCCTCGTCCCCGCCGGGTGGAGTTCCTATGTGGTCGCCTCCGGCCGCCGTAGAGGCCTCGTCAGCCCCCGGAGCCGGCGCTGCAGGCCGGCATGACAAAGCGACTCTGCGTCCGGCAGGTCAGGAGCGATTCCCCGGCTCCTCAGCCGCTCCGTTCCCCGCCGGCTCCTGCCCCCGTCACTCACGCTCCTTCAGGCGGCCGTCTATCTCCTTGTGCTCCAGCAGCTTCTTCCTGTAGTCTTGCAGCGCCTTCTCCCGCGGGTCCGCCATGATGAGAAGCCGCTGCTCATAGGGAATGCCGGGAAGGGCCATGGCCGCCGGGGGAGGAGACTTAGGAGGAGACGAGAAGCCACACCCCCTGCCTGCAGCACCCAGAGCGCCGCAGCCCCGCGTGAGTGGAAGCGGAATGTCACAGCGCCCCGTGTGGTGGGAGGCGGAATTACACCAGGGGTCACGTGTGCGGCCGGACTCCTGCCGCTCTCAATGCTGCAATGTGCAATTAAAAACCATTTTCACTTGTGCTCTTCAATTGAAAAACCATAACCTTTTCTAATTTTTCAGATTTTTTTTAATTTACAGTATACTATGAAGCCTATGGGTGGCTGGGACTGGGAGTACCAAGATGGCGGCAATAGCAGGATCCTCACTGCCATGGCAACCCATTGGCACCCCTGTCATCGGTTTGTGTGGGCAATGGGCACTCAGACAGATACCCCCGTTTTAATATGTGGGGAATGACTTCCCCAGAGCCCCTTCTCTTTGCCCATTTCTGGTGTCTCCCTCTGCCCCGATCACCACCATTATACCTCCATGGAAGGATATTCCCAAATTGGGACGTTATACCCAATCCCTGGGATCGAGATTAGCTGCCTGACTGCCGGGACCCCTCTGATCTCACTACTGGGGGGAGCGGAGGTGGATCAGGCGCAGTATTGCTCCATCCATTCTTATGGGAGTGGTGAAGATCAGTCGTGGCACAGGGACGGCGCCTAAGAAGTGGGACTATGATGACAACAAGCGATTGGGCATATCAGTTCACTCTGCCCAATCTTTATATTCCCCCAGGTGATGATACCAAGAGGCCGCCATGTGATGGTCCGGCCCTGTATGGAATAGATGGGTAGTCTGGATGAAACGCAGGTCCTCGGCTTGTCTCCTGGTCTGTCGGATACGTCTTCCTATGTAACGATGGATAAAATGGATAGAATCTCGCTTAATTGTCTCCATCCTATCATATATACTTTTTAGATTTTTTGTCTTCCTCACTGGACTGGTAGTATCTTCAAAAAACAAAGGGCAGTATCCACCACCCCCCCAAATCTCACTGGTCTAATGGTCTGGTCCCAAATCTGCCCCACTTCTGAAAATTTTTCATTGATAAATTCTACAAATCCCATAGTATACCATCTCCAGGAATTGGAATAGGTTAATGGGCGATGCTGGAAGCAAACAATAGGCTATTCTACAGAAATTGAAATAGGTTAATGGGCGATGCTGGAAGCAAACAATAGGCTATTCTACAGGAATTGGAATAGGTTAATGGGCGATGCTGGAAGCAAACAATAGGCTATTCTACAGGAATTGGAATAGGTTAATGGGCGATGCTGGAAGCAAACAATAGGCTATTCTACAGGAATTGGAATAGGTTATTGGGAGATGCTGGAAGCAACCAATAGGCTATTCTACAGGAATTGGAATAGGTTAATGGGCGATGCTGGAAGCAAACAATAGGCTATTCTACAGGAATTGGAATAGGTTAATGGGCGATGCTGGAAGCAACCAATAGGCTATTCTACAGGAATTGAAATAGGTTAATGGGCGATGCTGGAAGCAAACAATAGGCTATTCTACAGGAATTGGAATAGGTTAATGGGTGATGCTGGAAGCAAACAATAGGCTATTCTTTGTGACCACCGACACCGCTGATTCCAGGACACACGACATCCAGACTCCGTACTTTCTCTCCTGGAGATCTCGCCGCTCCCGATGTGTAATAATCTTTATATAAAATAAATTATTAACCCTTGAGATTGAAGAATAAAGTTTTATTTGTAAAGAATAAATAATCCTAATCTCTTGCATTGTACCCTTTATCCTCTGGACTCGGCCAGATACAAGTAGATCACATTTAATATACAGGATGAGAGTTGGGGTGTACTCAGCACCGGGGCGGACGTATCATTGATTCGCACAGGGGCCCAAGAGGTCGGGGGCCACAACCACCTCCAAACTGGTTGGATTCTTCATTCTGATGAGTTATTCGGCTGTAATAGACCCATACACTGTTGTGTCGATGGTCGCCAGTGCACGAGACGCTGGATAGAAACGTTCCCCTACTTTATACAATCGCTTTTTTAATATCTTCTGTTGTAACGTATGAGAAAATGGAGGGGGGTCCTGATTACACGGTGCCATAGCTAAAATTGTTGGCCCCAACAAAAATACCACACCTTAAAAGGGGGTGCAGAATTAGTAAAACATGGCTGCTGTACTCCAAAAACAGCGCCACTCCCATCCATGGACTGTGCCTGGTATTGCTGTTGTGTTCTATTTGGGTGGATGGTTTTTCTAATCATAGACAATCCCTTTAAAATGAATATCCAACACAGCACATAGAGGACAACAGCCATAGCGGGGTTGGAGGAGCAAGCGCACATGACCCCTGGCACCGAGGATGCTCCAAGGTACCTCTGTTCCATGGTGATTGGGGGTCCCCCGATAGATATCTATTTCATATTGGCGCCTAAAAGTTTCAAGTTACACGTCTATCCATTACCTTTTTTATGTTCTATTCATAGGGGGGGGCTAATTTTTTGACTGAGAAAATTTTTGTCAGCTTTCAGCCACCACAAGAGGGCGCTCATTGCAAATTTATACAGTGAATTGAACTTAAAGGGAATCTGTCAGCAGGTTTTTGCTACCTTATCTGAGAGCTACTTGATGTAGGCAAAAAGACCCTGAATCCAATGATGAATCACTCAGTTTACTTTGTGCAGCAGTTCTGACATAGTCATAGGTTTTAGATTTAGAAAGCAACCTCCGCCCACACCAGGCTCTGTATTGTATAATGTCTATAGACAACGAGCTGCTAATCAGAGCAGGGGCATGCTGGACTAGCTGACCTAATCTGACATTGATCATTTTATGAAGCTAAAACAAACATTGCTGGTAAACAACAGCCCACAGTGTAATAAGAGGTGCATCACTGAAATCGGTGTGTTACCCCCTACAACATGCTATCTTTAGATTACATAGCAAAAACCTGCTGACAGATTCCCTTTAAGGGGTTTCCAATTTTTTTAATTATTTATTTTTTTTAAATGCACTGCCATTCACAATATAATCCTCTGCTATATGATTAAAAGATGAACGCCTCATGCCCAGTACAGTCTAACACTTCTGGCATTCAGTAACACGGAAAGAGGATCCAGACCTATGTAAGGGATGTAATTGATGATATAGAGACTGGAGTCCTGAATCAGGGTCACACGATTAATGTCATCACTTCAGGGTTAAAAAACAGTGGTGGCATGGGGCCCACAGGAATGGAAGCTGTATGCACCTGTATGCAGTGTGCTCCCCCTAGTGGCAGCTGTGTGACTTCTACCCTGCTAAGATTGATGGATAAAGGTCTCTTGTCAATCGATATCCGGTTGGGCACATTCTCGGATGGCCATAGGCCCAGAAGGTGTTACCATAAATCTGAACCCTACCTCACCCTTGAATCCAGCACAATATAGGTCCCCACTTTATTACCTCCCTATGTCCTGATAAAAGATTTCCTAAAGGGTTGTCCACAGCCTGCAACCCCTTTAAAACACGGGGAACATTCCTATTGGTCTTTATAATGATGGGATTTACTTTTAGGCTCAAGTATTTCAGGTATATTGAGGGCAGAGCCATCATAGAAATCTCCCATAACTATGGGAAGTCCCAGGAACCCTCCAGTGTTGATCCCTATTTCCACTCCCAAACTGTTGCCTTATCAGTAAAGACTGGGGCTTGTACGTGGTGCTTAGTGGGGTCTATCGCAGGTACCATGAGTAGCACCATGATGTCTGGTCCAATGTTTCTGTGCTGTCGAAGCGATCGCCGTCCTCAGGCTCCTCTTACTGTCATGTGCAGAAGGGTTTGATTTGCTTTAGTATGGCTTCATAGGTGAGGAAGACCACCATGTTGACGGGGAAGGCTCTGAGACAGTTCAGTGACAGCCCTTTAAATAGGACTGTGACCCCCTCCTGCCGCACGCTGTCAGTTATGCAGTGAATGACTCCTCGGTATCGGCGCTGGGTGACACCATCTACCTGCAGCCGGGATTTAATCACATCCATAGGTGTGGCAATGCTCCATGCCACCGTTCCAGCAAGACCCCCGGCCAGGAGGACGCCCAATAACTCTGGAAGAAAAAGCAAGAAATGGTTCTTACACATGACACTTATGTCGCTGAATGAATGTGTATACAAATGGAATTACCAAAAATACATCCAATAACATTGTATAACCCTAATACATGTCACATTTTAATTCTTTCAGATCCTGTCTGCAGCCACCAGTAGGGGGAGCTCCCTGTATACAGAGATACATAAGATTCCATCTGCAGCCACCACTAGGGGGAGCTCCCTGTATATACAGATACATGATAAGATCCTGTCTGCAGCCACCACTAGGGGGAGCTCCCTGTATACAGAGATACATGATAAGATCCTGTCTGCAGCCACCACTAGGGGGAGCTCCCTGTATACAGAGATACATGATAAGATCCTGTCTGCAGCCACAACTAGGGGGAGCTCCCTGTATACAGAGATACATGATAATATCCTGCCTACAGCCACCACCAGGGGGAGCTCCCTGTACACAGAGATACATAAGATTCCGTCTGCAGCCACCACTAGGGGGAGCTCCCTGTATACAGAGATACATGATAATATCCTGCCTACAGCCACCACCAGGGGGAGCTCCCTGTATACAGAGATACCTGATATCCTGCCTACAGCCACCACTAGGGGGAGCTCCCTGTATACAGAGATACCTGATAATATCCTGCATACAGCCACCACTAGGGGGAGCTCCCTGTATACAGAGATACATGATAAGATCCTGTCTGCAGCCACCACTAGGGGGAGCTCTCTGTATACAGAGATACATGATAAGATCCTGTCTGCAGTCACCCCTAGGGGGAGCTCCCTGTATACAGAGATACATGATAAGATCCTGTTTGTAGCCACCACTAGGGGGAGCTCCCTGTATACAGAGATACATGATAATATCCTGCCTACAGCCACCACTAGGGGGAGCTCCCTGTATACAGAGATACATGATAAGATCCTGTCTGCAGTCACCACTAGGGGGAGCTCCCTGTATACAGAGATAGTCTGTCCGTGCATGATACACAGTGGGGTACGGCTTGGCAGCCCGCCTAATCCAATAGTATGGGCGTCACCTAATAGGCTGCGGGTTTGTGACTGTGTTATCTGCATATGTGAACAGCGCTCTATGCAAGCCACTAGTGTGCAGTTTTATCATCTAGCAATCGCCCTCCTCCATTCCATGGAGGTGTGTGTGTGATTCGCCCCTCCTGCACCTGTGACACTTCCACTTTAGTGGGGGTTTAGCTGTATCCTGCTAGAGTACTAGTTTTTGGCCAGGGTGATGTACACACTGCAGCCCATCTTGCTGTAAGTAATACTTAATTTTTGGAGGATATTTTCCTCTTTCTGTTGCTATGTTTATATTCTGTATACAGAGATACATAAAATTCTGCCTGCAGCCACCACTAGGGGGAGATCCCTGTATACAGAGATACATGATAAGATCCTGTCTGCAGTCACCACTAGGGGGAGATCCCTGTATACAGAGATACATGATAAGATCCTGTCTGCAGCCACCACTAGTGGGAGCTCCCTGTATACAGAGATACAGGATAAGATCCTGTCTGCAGCCACCACTAGTGGGAGCTCCTTGTATACAGAGATACAGGATAAGATACTGTCTGCAGCCACCACTAGGGGGAGCTCCCTGTATACAGAGATACATGATAAGATCCTGTCTGCAGCCACCACTAGGGGGAGCTCCCTGTATACAGAGATACAGGATAAGATACTGTCTGCAGCCACCACTAGGGGGAGCTCCCTGTATACAGAGATACATGATAAGATCCTGTCTGCAGTCACCACTAGGGGGAGCTCCCTGTATACAGAGATACAGGATAAGACCCTGTCTGCAGCCACCACTAGGGGGAGCTCCCTGTATACAGAGATACAGGATAAGATCCTGTCTGCAGCCACCACTAGGGGGAGCTCCCTGTATACAGAGATACATGATAAGATCCTGTCTGCAGCCACCACTAGGGGGAGCTCCCTGTATACAGAGATACATGATAAGATCCTGTCTGCAGCCACCACTAGGGGGAGCTCCCTGTATACAGAGATACATGATAAGATCCTGTCTGCAGTCACCACTAGGGTGAGATCCCTGTATACAGAGATACATGATAAGATTCTGCCTGCAGCCACCACTAGGGGGAGCCCCCTGTATACGAATATGCTTGGATTAAATTGAATAGGAGCTATATAAATATATGCAGTGAGCTCCCCTTAGTGAGGCATTTCGACGAGAGGTGCAATTACTATATTCACCATTAGTAGACTATTCTAGAGCGATTAATATTTATTTGTGCCCCAGTTTTCGTTTTCAGGACTATTTCCATTTTCAGAATACATTCAGGAGAACTGCAGCTTCTGAGAACATGAAGTACAATGGAGGACAGTCTGTAGCTTTCCACGTCTTGCTGAGGATCCGGTTACAGCCGCTGACCCCTGCGATCCTGCACAGAACATCCCGCCGTGTTTACCGCCATACCGCAGCCAATAATAAGCGCCTTTCATGGAAATACTGCAGGATATTAGTGGGATCAGGAAGAAAAGTAGCGGAGACACCAAGTAGTGGAGATATCTGTAACTAGCGGCTACTCGGGGACGTCTTCTATTATTAGCACTATGTAGCAAGGTTATATTGCTGTAGTATGACGGTTTGTATGGTGTCAGCACAGTATAACGGTAGTATCTCAGAACTATTCTGCATTATTTGGTCAACATTAGGGTATAATTTGGGAACTCAATAACTGTATTATTTCAGCACTAAAGAGCTATAATAATCAAGCATTGTATCAGGTTTTTACAGCAGCACAGTATGGCTGTATTATGGTATAGTCTTTGGGTATCTAGCAGGGGATTACAGTAGTACTGTACAGTTCTATGATCTCCCCAATATATGTCAGTATTATACACCCGTTACATATCTTGAGCACCGTAATATTTTATTAGCGCTCTATAGGAATACTGTTTAGGAATGTACGGAGTTTTTTTTATTATATAGCGGTATTGTTGGTGAAACGTATGATGATATTATTTATGCACTCTATGGTGGTATTGTTTAGGCCCTATAGGACTGTACAGTTTGGGCAATATATGGCTATAATTATTAGGAAATTGTATGGCAGCATTGTTTAAGCATTGTATGGCACTATGTGATTGCTTTCTCGGAGTAATGTATGGTTGTAATAATTTGACACTTTATGGAGGTATTTTTAATGGAATATTTAGAAAGTTTATGGTCACATTGTTTAGAGGCTGTTTGGCAGTACTATATGGACAATGTATGACAGTACTATATGGACACTGTATGGCAGTACTATATGAACATTATATGGAAGTACTATATGGACATTGTATGGCAGTACTATATGGACACTGTATGGCAGTACTATATGAACATTATATGGCAGTATTATATGGACATTGTATGGCAGTACTATATGGACACTGTATGGCAGTACTATGTGGACACTGTATGGCAGTACTACGTGAACACTGTATGGCAGTACTATATGGACAATGTATGACAGCACTATATGGACAATATATGACAGTACTATATGGACACTGTATGGCAGTACTATATAGACATTGTATGGCAGTACCACGTGAACACTGTATGGCAGTACTATATAGACATTGTATGGCAGTACCATGTGGACACTGTATGGCAGTACCATGTGGACACTGTATGGCACTACTATGTGGACACTGTATGGCAGTACTATGTGGACACTGTATGGCAGTACTATGTGGACACTGTATGACCGTACCATATGGACATTTTATGGCAGTGCTATATAGACTGTATGGCAGTACTATATGGACACTGTATGGCAGTACTATATTAACCCTGTATGGCAGTGCTATGTGGGACACTATACTATATGGCAGTGTTTTAATGTGATTTGTGTGATTTTGCTACTGTTTACAATACTTAAATGTTTTTATATACATAAGGGAAATGTATTAATGGATAAAAGTAATATAATAATGGAAGGTGACGCTACGATAACATAATATTAGTGATAAACTTAGATGCAGCAAATCTCTAATTACAGATGAAGGTCTCTTTATCGGGGTAGATCTTAATTATGTACCTGAATTACTTTCCTCCACCGGCACAAACCACTCCCGAAAGACGGCGTATGACAGGAAATAAGTAGCGAAGGAATGGCAGTCTCTGAACATAAGAGCAAAGCAGCCTTTGTACAAGCCAAAGAACCCTTCTTCCTTCGCTATCGTCAGGAGGCAGTTGACCGGGCCGGAGTACTTCGGTTGGGTCAGGATGGAGCAAAGATTGGAGCGGTGCGGAGACACCTGCGTCTGGAGACGGACCTTCGCCATGTCTGCAGGCGATGACACCAACACCTGCCATCGACAACAAGAAACAACGAGAGAAGTGTCAGCAGATCGGTGACGGCACAATATACTATTTCCCTTTTTATTCTCCGCTGTTCTCGGTATATCTGATAGCGAAGAGACACATTTGTTAGGACAATCGTACCTGAACTCCTCCGGCCACGTAACCAGATAGGAAAATGTCTAGTTTGGTGGGTTTCACGTTCGGCGTCCCGTATTTCACTTTGCACAGGTTGTGCAGACAGTTTCTATACACTCCGAACACAATGGACGAACTGACGGACACGGTGGAAATGGGCATGGACATTCCCTTGAAGAATCCGGATGCCTACGAGAGACGAAAGCGAATGCAAGATGAAATATCGAATGCAGGGTCGGCCATGAATATCAGCCGATGTTCACACAGGATCATTCACACGGTGCAGTTTCTTTACATTTCGGGTCCAGGAATCAGCAGTATATACGTTGGAAGTGGCGTAACTGAGAATCCGCGACTGATGCCATATATAACAGGCACCATGGGTTTGGATGCCCCAAGAACAGATTATGAGAAGCCCTTGGAAATCTACGTGAAAATTACCCCAGCGGGTGCAGGACAGCCATCACCTGAACCCCTCAGTGTCAGCAGTGCAAAGGTTAATAGTGGAGGATCAGTAAGTGGCTGCTGGATATAATGGTGGACCACCACGGAGACTTCCAGCTTCTCCAGTAACAGACAAAGGAAATGGGGGTGTAATTTTCGTAGCCCACTTTATATACTTTATATAGTTTGGGGTGGGGGTACTTACTTTTTCCACTTTGTAGGTAGTGCAGATGCAGTGCCATATCCCAGTGTAGCTTCTCTGAGTCTGAATTCGTACCTGGCAGAGGGGGAATATTACATCACATTAGCTTATAATTGATAGTGTAGATACTAGGGGAGGGAAACCTTGAGTTATCACTGTGCAATCAGTGAATAAAGGCCGATACAGACCCTTCAGAAAACATATAAACTATTTTTGATAATGATATAACCATAAAAGCTATCATACACATTGCGTTAAAGTCATGTTTGTGGTGTATTTTCTATTAACAGATAGAAGAGAGTAATTGAGAAAAGGAGATCACAGCAGCCTCTGCTTTCTCCATTTTGACAACGCTTAATGATATAAAGCATCTGGATTAGCTCTGATTTGTATCAGCATGTCCTTGCTATGTTTGACCTTTTTTTGTAATGGAGAGAGGGTGTGATGTTGGTCAGGAGATCACAGCAGCCTCTGCATTTTCCATATTGACAAAATGTAGTGATATAAAACTCACAGCTAATCCAGATGCTTTTTATCATTAAATTTCGTCAATACAGAAAAAGCAGAAGCTGCTGTGATCTCCTGACCAACAATATACCCACTTTCTATAAAAAAAGGGTCTAAAATAGCGATGACATGCTGATAAAATAAACACACAGCTTTTTTATCAGCATGTCATCGCTATGTGTGACATTTTTTTGTTATGGAAGAGGGTATGATGTTGGTCAGGAGATCACAGCAGCCTGTGTACTTTCTATATTGACAAAATGTAGTGATATAATAATCACAGCTAATCCAGGTGGTTTTTATCACTACTTTTTGTCAATACAGAGCAAGCAGAGGCTGCTGTGATCTCCTGAGCAACATCATACCCTCTTTCCATTAAAAATAAAGATCCAAAATAGCGATGATATGCTGAAAAAAATAAGCTAATCCAGATGCTTTTTTTTTATTATTATCAGCAGCATGTCAATGCTATATTTGACCATTTGTTGTTTGTTTTTTTAATGGTGAGAGGGTGATGTTGGTCAGGAGATCACAGCAGTCTCTGCTTTCTCTGTATTGACAACATTGAGTGATAAAAAGCACCTGGATTAGCTCTGATTATTGTATCAGCATGTCTTTGCTATGTTTGACCTTTATTTTTGTAATGGAAGAGGGTGTGAAGTTGGTCAGGAGATCACAGCAGCCTCTGCATTTTTCCTATTGACAATATTCATTGATATAATAATCACAGTTAATCCATATCACCACATTTTCTCAATACTGAGAGAGTAGAGGCTGCTCTGTGATCTCCTGACTGCCATCATACCTTCTTTCCATAAAAAGGGTAAAAAAGTAGAAAATAGTGATGACATGCTGATACAATAATTACAGCTGATCCGGATTTTTTTTGTATTTTTTTATCAGCATATCAATGCTATGTTTGCCTTTTTTTAATGGTTTGATGTTGATCAGGAGATCACAGCAGCCTCTGCTTTCTCTGTATTGACAACATTTACTGATAAACAGAATCTGGATTATCTGTGATTATCATATCAGCATGCCATCACTATGTTTGACCCTTTTTTAATGGAAAGATGGTGTGATGTCGGTCAGGAGATCACAGCAGCCTCTGCATTCTCCATTTTGACAAAATTTAGTGATAAAAAGCATTTAGATTAGCTCTATTATTGTATCAGCATGTCCTCGCTATGTTTGGACTTTTTTTGTAATGGGAGAGGGTGTGATGTTGATCAAGAGATCACAGCAGCTTCTGCATTTTCCATATTGACAAAATGTAGTGATATAATAATCACAGCTAATCAAGATACTTTTTATCACTACATTTTATCAATACAGAGAAAGCAGAGGCTGCTGTGATCTCCTGAAAAACATCATATCTTCTTCAATTAAAAAAAGTCAAAAATAGCAATGACATGCTGATACAATAATCACAGCTAATCCAGATGCTATTTATCACTACATTTTATCAATACAGAGAAAGCAGAGGCTGCTGTGATCTCCTGATAAACATCATATCTTCTTTCCATTAAAAAAAAGTCAAAAATAGCGATGACATGCTGATACAATAATCACAGCCAATCCAGATGCTATTTATCAGCCTGTCATTGCTATGGTTGACCTTTTTTTAATGGTAAGAGGCTGTGATATCAGTGAAGAGATCACAGCAGCCTCTGCTTTCTCCATTTTGACAAAATTTAGTGATAAAAAGCATCTGTATTATCTGTGATTATTTTATCAGCAAGTCCTCGCTATGTTTGATACTTTTGTGTAATGTCAGTCAGGCGATCACAGCAGCCTCTGCTTCCTTTATATTGGTGGAATAGGATTGTAGATGACACCTGGATTCTGTTGCCATCATTGCAGAAATCAGCCACAATATATGGGATTTCTCTTCCTCTGCACTTACTATTACCTGAATTGCTTGCATTCATATAGTGGGATGTACCCGGTAATAGATCTAAGGGGATTGTTGTATTTGCAATTCTGAACCATCTAATGTATAGATGTGTTAATCTAGATTGAGGAAAAGTGACATTCAGATCCCACATAAGGAGGACATGCGACCCACCTTCACTGTGTCCAGGGGGTATCCGACCATCACTCCACAAGCTCCTGCAACACAAACACAGATGACCATGACATAGAGATCCAGCTTATTGATCGGTGAGGTGCACGGCTATAGGTTATACATTGTACAGTCCTGGGAATGTTCCTCGTCTATGACCATGAATGGACTCCATGTTTCCGTGATGTCAGGGAGATTATTACAATCAGCTTCTCTGTCCTGGATTGCCGCCATCTCTGGTGTAATGCGCTCAGCCCCATACTGACCTGTAAATAGCTGTTTGGCCAGACATAAGAAGGTCACGGTGTAAGTCAGCCCCTCCGGACTGGAACCAGAAACTATTATTTCACTGTAATAACAGAGAAAGCCAACCGGGCAACAAACAGAGGGGGCAGGAGCTGTCAGGGCATGCTGGGAGTTGTAGTTTTACAATAGCTGGGAAGCCACAGGTGGCATTGAGCACCAGGATGAATTATTAATAATAGTGATGGTCTTATGGCTGATTGAGGAGGACAGAAGAGTCTGGAGAAACACTACTCACACGACAATGATTGTATCATGGATGATTGAGGAGGACAGAAGAGTCTGGAGAAACACTACTCACACGATAGTGATTGTATTATGGATGATTGAGGAGGACAGAGGAGTCTGGAGAAACACTACTCACACGATAGTGATCGTATTATGGATGATTGAGGAGGACAGAGGAGTCTGGAGAAACACTACTCACACGATAGTGATTGTATTATGGATGACTGAGGAGGACAGAGGAGTCTGGAGAAACACTACTCACACGATAGTGATCGTATTATGGATGATTGAGGAGGACAGAAGAGTCTGGAGAAACACTACTCACACGATAGTGATTGTATTATGGCTGATTGAGGAGGACAGAGGAGTCTGGAGAAACACTACTCACACGATAGTGATCGTATTATGGATGATGAGGGAGGAGGACAAAAGAGTCTGGAGAAACACTGATCAAACGATAGTGATTGTATCATGGATGATTGAGGAGGACAGAGGAGTCTGGAGAAACACTACTCACACGATAGTGATCGTATTATGGATGATGAGGGAGGAGGACAAAAGAGTCTGGAGAAACACTGATCAAACGATAGTGATCGTATTATGGATGATTAAGGAGTCTGGAGAAACACTACTCACACGATAGTGATTGTATCATGGATGATTGAGGAGGACAGAAGAGTCTGGAGAAACACTACTCACATGATAGTGATCGTATTATGGATGATTGAGGAGGACAGAAGAGTCTGCAGAAACACTACTCACACGATAGTGATCGTATTATGGATGATTGAGGAGGACAGAAGAGTCTGCAGAAACACTACTCACACGATAGTGATCGTATTATGGATGATTGAGGAGGACAGAAGAGTCTGGAGAAACACTACTCACATGATAGTGATCGTATTATGGATGATTGAGGAGGACAGAAGAGTCTGGAGAAACACTACTCACATGATAGTGATCGTATTATGGATGATTGAGGAGGACAGAAGAGTCTGGAGAAATACTACTCACACGATAGTGATTGTATTATGGATGATTGAGGAGGACAGAAGAGTCTGGAGAAACACTGCTCACACGATAGTGATTGTATTATGGATGATGAGGGAGGAGGACGGAAGAGTCTGGAGAAACACTACTCACATGATAGTGATGGTATTATGGATGATTGAGGAGGACAGAAGAGTCTGCAGAAACACTGCTCACACGATAGTGATTGTATTATGGATGATGAGGGAGAACAGAAGACACTGGAGAAACACTACTCACACGATAGTGATTGTATTATGGATGATGAGGGAGGAGGACAGAAGAGTCTGGAGAAACACTGATCAAACGATAGTGATTGTAATATGGATGATTGAGGAGTCTGGAGAAACACTGCTCACACGATAGTGATCGTATTATGGATGACTGAGGAGGACAGAAGAGTCTGGAGAAACACTACTCACACGATAGTGATCGTATTATGGATGACTGAGGAGGAGAGAGGAGTCTGCAGAAACACTACTCACACGACAGGGATTGTATTATGGATGATGAGGGAGGACAGAAGACACTGGAGAAACACTACTCACACGATAGTGATTGTATCATGGATGATGAGGAGGACATAGGAGTCTGGAGAAACACTACTCACACGATAATGATTGTATCATGGATGATTGAGGAGGACAGAGGAGTCTGGAGAAACACTACTCACACGATAGTGATTGTATCATGGATGATTGAGGAGGACAGAAGAGTCTGGAGAAACACTACTCACATGATAGTGATTGTATCATGGATGATTGAGGAGGACAGAGGAGTCTGGAGAAACACTACTCACACGATAGTGATTGTATCATGGATGATTGAGGAGGACAGAAGAGTCTGGAGAAACACTACTCACATGATAGTGATTGTATCATGGATGATTGAGGAGGACAGAGGAGTCTGGAGAAACACTACTCACACGATAGTGATTGTATCATGGATGATTGAGGAGGACAGAGGAGTCTGGAGAAACACTACTCACACGATAGTGATTGTATCATGGATGATTGAGGAGGACAGAAGAGTCTGGAGAAACACTACTCACACGATATCACACATTACACATTATATAACGATGCATACGTATATTGCGGTATATTATCCTTCATGCACACTGTACCTCCCAGAGCTCCAGCGATGAAGTCGGCCATCTGCTGCCGTATCTCAGCCCGTCCCCGTCCTGCAGCCTCCGTCACACCGTGCAGCTGGTGATTATTGGAGTAATCTTAGTGTCAGCATTTATATCCACAGCAGCGCCCTCCTGGAATACAGACAGAGTGAGGGTAAATACAGGGACCCTGCCAGGACTAACAATCCCTGCCACCATGTCACACGTCAGGTGACAACCCAGTGTGATAAAGGTGACTCCGGCAATGTCTCCACTGAACTGCAGCACAAAAATGCAACTCACTGCTCCCACGGGAGAGAGCAACCTGATATCAAAGCCTCTGGGGCTCAGTGATTAAGAGCGCAGACTGCATCACAATCTCCTGAAGTCTTTGTCCCATAATCTGACCTTGTGCGACTCATTGTGTCTCCTGTCCCAAACTCCAAAATTAGAAAAGGGACAGAGTGGTTCTGTGCAATATTACATGTCAGTTTATGCTCCACATATTAGCAGAATTCATTTAGATAGTGGCTCCAGAGCTGCAATCCTTACAGCTTCCTCTAAAGAGAAATTGCCAGAATGAATCAAAGTGAATATCCCCCTTTTAATACCTGTCCTGATTCATTTTTTATCTTTATATAGTTTTTTGTATGCAAAGTTCTCATAAAATTACATGAAAATGTGCTGTCTGCAGCCACCACTATAGGGAGCACACTGCATGAACTGTAAGCTCCTGAGCGCCCTCTAGTGGTGGACATACAGCTATATGAAAAGGTTCTGTCTGTGGCCACCACTATAGGGAGCACACTGCATAAACTGTAAGCTCCTGAGCGCCCTCTAGTGGTGGACATACAGCTACATGAAAAGTTCTGTCTGTGGCCACCACTATAGGGAGCACACTGCATGAACTGTAAGCTCCTGAGCGCCCTCTAGTGGTGGACATACAGCTATATGAAAAGTTCTGTCTGTGGCCACCACTATAGGGAGCACACTGCATGAACTGTAAGCTCCTGAGCACCCTCTAGTGGTGACTTCAGGCAGGCAATATATTATCAGCTGGAGATTTGGAGAAACAATGGACATAATATTGGTCCTAATTATGGCGCAAAAGAGGTTGAGCGGTTCTTATCTGATCGTAAGCAAATCCCTTACAGACACTACCATCTAATATATAAAGCTGAGTGTATGTATGTATGTGTGTGCATGTGAGTGTAGGTATGTGTGTGTATGTCCACTAAAAGAATCCGCACCGTCGCATTTACAATCACGAAATTTAGCCAGCCAATGTGACTCAGGGAACGTCATAGACTATGTTTTGAGGGGAAAATTTAACCCCGTGCTTTACAGTTGTACGCCAAAAAACCTGCCTACATTAAAGTCAATGGAGCTGGGAGCTAAAGGTCATTAATAAGAGCTGTGATTGGTTGCTATAGGCAACGAAGGATTTAACCTGCTTTTTCAATTTATATTAAAATACATCTTTTTTATTTTTATCTCTTTAAAAATCTTCACACAAAGACAAACAAGAAGACATACACAGTGAAACCTTAAAAAGGTTGTCTAAATCACTATACTTTAGACTCTTTAGGGATGGAAGGTATAAGAAATGTATACACTTCCTTTTGGAAAATCAATCAAGACTCAGGGGGAATCAATCAATTAGAAATATCCTTATTAATACCCTCACAAGGACTCTCCCTACCTGTCAATGGAGTACATCCTTAATTATACGATGCCCCCATTCCTCGACGGCTTACCCTTGTAAGTCCCTTCTCTCTCCCTCTCAATTTATACAAAACCAAGTCTCTATAGTGATAAGGACCACCTAAATCTCCGACACCTCAATGCATCTAGTACATGTACAATGACATTAGTACCTATTATGGACTATCCCTTCATCTCATTCCTGCCTGGCCAATGGAGCACACCCTTATTTTTTGAGTGCCCCCACTCCTCGGCGGCTCACCCTAAATTTTGCCCTTCCTATCCCAGTTGAGGAAATAGCATAAGGTCATGGGAAAGCTCAAAAAAAGAAAAGAAACACTTATTTACTTATGCTCATGTTCTTTCAAAAGGTCTTAAAGGTGCCTAGAGAATATTCAATATCTTATACCATAATTTTAGAGGTCTGGTCTCTACAAATGAAAAAAGACCACCTCACTTTCTGGCACCCAAAGCATAGAAATAATTTGTACCCAATCTAAACTTTCCCTCCGTCTTTCTCCTTCCTAGCCAATGGAGCACACCCTTAATTTTTCGGTGCCCCCACTCCTCGGCGGCTTGCCCTGAGTTTGGCCCTAATGTCGAATGGTCATGTAAGAATTCCCATTATATTCAGCAAATGAGATGAATCACTTATCTGGGGATCTCCACGGTGCCTAGAGAATATTCAATTTCTTATGTCATAGTTCCTTTTACAGTCTGATCTCTACGCGTTTCACTCCATACATATCACTGACGGAGCTCATCAGGAGATTTTCTCTTTTTCAAAACGGCCTAATAGCCTCAAAGCCTAAAAAGGACATTGTCAAAGTCAGAAAACTTCAAAGAAATAACTATTTCTCTCAAAATTTATTTTTTATATATAAATATATTCACATGCAAAAAGTTGTCCCCCAGCAAAAACCAGTCCATATACAATGCCCGTATATCATAGCATATCAAACAAACAATATACAATAGTAAGCCCAGTATCTTTTTACCTTGGATGTTGCAGCCTCCAGACATCAAATGGTATGACACACCACACCCTAGATGCTGGGGTTTAAATAGGTCTAGGCACACCCCTTCAAAACACATGACCTTAATGGAGCTTTTTAATTGGTCATATAGGGTTTTTCAAATTATAAAGATTAAACCACTGCGCAGTGGGCTAAATTATCTTAACGCATGCGCAGTGGTTGAAACGCAGCGTGCGTTCCACAGCCGAACTTCCTGGTTGTGAGAGACGCAATGCGTATGCGCGAACCGCACTTTTACTTCCGGTTTCGGAATTGTATGTTTAAAATCATATTTTGAGTACAACTATGGCTATTAGGTCTTTGTATATGCTGCGACTAAGGCAGTAATCGTCTGAGCAGATATATTTGGTCAGTGTGAGAGGTTTAATCTTTATAATCTTGAAGTTTTCTGACTTTGACAATGTCCTTTTTAGGCTTTGAGGCTATTAGGCCGTTTTGAAAAAGAGAAAATCTCCTGATGAGCTCCGTCAGTGATATGTATGGAGTGAAACGCGTAGAGATCAGACTGTAAAAGGAACTATGACATAAGAAATTGAATATTCTCTAGGCACTGTGGAGATCCCCAGATAAGTGATTCATCTCATTTGCTGAATATAATGGGAATTCTTACATGACCATTCGACATTAGGGCCAAACTCAGGGCAAGCCGCCGAGGAGTGGGGGCACCGAAAAATTAAGGGTGTGCTCCATTGGCTAGGAAGGAGAAAGACGGAGGGAAAGTTTAGATTGGGTACAAATTATTTCTATGCTTTGGGTGCCAGAAAGTGAGGTGGTCTTTTTTCATTTGTAGAGACCAGACCTCTAAAATTATGGTATAAGATATTGAATATTCTCTAGGCACCTTTAAGACCTTTTGAAAGAACATGAGCATAAGTAAATAAGTGTTTCTTTTCTTTTTTGAGCTTTCCCATGACCTTATGCTATTTCCTCAACTGGGATAGGAAGGGCAAAATTTAGGGTGAGCCGCCGAGGAGTGGGGGCATCGTGTAAATAAGGATGTACTCCATTGACAGGTAGGGAGAGTCCTTGTGAGGGTATTAATAAGGATATTTCTAATTGATTGATTCCCCCTGAGTCTTGATTGATTTTCCAAAAGGAGGTGTATACATTTCTTATACCTTCCATCCCTCAAGAGTCTAAAGTATAGTGATTTAGACAACCTTTTTAAGGTTTCACTGTGTATGTCTTCTTGTTTGTCTTTGTGTGAAGATTTTTAAAGAGATAAAAATAAAAAAGATGTATTTTAATATAAATTGAAAAAGCAGGTTAAATCTGATATAATAAGTGAGTTTGGTACCCGCTAAAGATATTCTTTTCTGAGATTTTGCTATAGGCAACGAAGGACATTCTTAGTATAAGAAGCTTATGTGTGAGGTAATATGATATCGGTGGAGACGGACAGAGAGAGAGAGAAAGACAGACAGACAGAGAGATAGACAGACAGAGAGAGACAGACAGAAAGAGAGATAGACAGACAGGTACAGACAGAGACAGAGAGAGAGATAGACAGAGACAGAGAGAAACAGACAGAGAGCGTGAGAGACAGACAGAGAGAGGCAGCGAGAAAAACAGAGAAACAGAGAGAGACAGAGAGAAAAACAGACAGAGAGAAGCAGAGAAACAGAGCGATAGAAACAGACAGAGAGATAGAAAGAGAGAGAGATATAGAGAGAAAGACAGAGACAGAGAGAGAATCAGACAGAGAGACAGAAAGAGACAGAAAGAGACAGACTGAGAGATAGAGAGATAGAGACAGACTGAGAGATAGAGAGATAGAGACAGAGAGATAGAGACAGAGAGAGAGATAGAGACAGACTGAGAGATAGAGAGAAAGAGAGAGACAGAGAGAGAAACAGACAGAGAGACAGAAAGAGACAGAAAGAGACAGACTGAGAGATAGAGAGATAGAGACAGACTGAGAGATAGAGACAGAGAGATAGAGACAGAGAGAGAGATAGAGACAGACTGAGAGATAGAGAGAAAGAGAGAGACAGAGAGAGAAACAGACAGAGAAGCAGAGAAACAGAGCGATAGAGACAGACAGAGAGATAGAGACAGACTGAGAGATAGAGAGAGAGAGAGAGATAGAGAGAAAGAGAGAGATAGAGAGAGACTGAGAGATAGAGACAGACTGAGAGATAGAGAGAAAGAGAGAGAGAAAGAGAGATAGAGACAGACTGAGAGATAGAGACAGAGAGAGAGACACTTAGGTACTATCCGGTGCAGCGCCGGGTACTACAGCTAGTTAGTTTTATGAAGCACCAGAAACCCCACAAGACAGAACCATCATTGTTTATAGTATATTAAAAACAAACAGTTTATCTACTTTTTTCCCAATTACTCAATAATAAATATTAAACCCTCCTGAAGCAGATCAATGCTTTCCTCACAATGGCTCCACTTTACCCCAGTTGGCCGATACTGAGCACATTATAAGGTCGTAGAGTTTCTTTCCACAGGGACACGAGGACCCAGGGGCCGTCCAAGTGGAGTTTGCTCTTTCCCTGGCTGAGCTGACATTATTTTTATTTAATTGCATGTTGGACTCCCATCTTTACACATTAATTTGTAAGAACTAGTCAGATACAAATTTACACTTATAAAGTAATAATTAAACCTGCTATTTATTGTCTAAACTACCACAATACTGCCCCCTATATACAAGAATATAACTACTATAATACTGCTCCTATGTACAAGAATATAACCGCTATAATACTACCCCCTATGTACAAGAATATAACTACTATAATACTGCTCCTATGTACAAGAATATAACCGCTATAATACTGCTCCTATATACAAGAATATAACTACTATAATACTGCTCCTATGTACAAGAATATAACCGCTATAATACTGCTCCTATATACAAGAATATAACTACTACAATACTGCTTCTATGTACAAGAATATAACTACTATAATACTATTCCTATGTACAAGAATATAACTACTATAATACTGCTCCTATATGCAAGAATATAACTACTATAATACTGCCCCCTATGTACAGGAATATAACTACTATAATACTGCTCCTATATGCAAGAATATAACTACTATAATACTGCCCCCTATGTACAGGAATATAACTACTATAATACTGCTCCTATGTACAAGAATATAACTACTATAATACTGCTCCTATGTACAAGAATATAACTACTATAATACTGCCCCTATGTACAAGAATATAACTACTATAATACTGCCCCCTATATACAAGAATATAACTACTACAATACTGCTTCTATGTACAAGAATATAACTACTATAATACTGCCCCTATGTACAAGAATATAACTACTATAATACTGCTCCTATGTACAAGAATATAACTACTATAATACTGCTCCTATATACAAGAATATAACTACTGTAATACTGCTCCTATGTACAAGAATATATCTACTATAATACTGCCCCTATATACATGAATATAACTACTATAATACTGCTCCTATATGCAAGAATATAACTACTATAATACTGCCCCCTATGTACAAGAATATAACTACTATAATACTGCTCCTATGTACAAGAATATAACTACTATAATACTGCTCCTATATACAAGAATATAACTACTATAATACTGCTCCTATATGCAAGAATATAACTACTATAATACTGCCCCCTATGTACAAGAATATAACTACTATAATACTGCTCCTATGTACAAGAATATAACTACTATAATACTGCTCCTATGTACAAGAATATAACTACTATAATACTGCCCCTATGTACAAGAATATAACTACTATAATACTGCCCCCTATATACATGAATATAACTACTATAATACTGCCCCTATGTACAAGAATGTAACTATGATACTGCTATGAATAATATGACGCGTGGGTGAAATGTCCTGGTAGTTTTGTGTTTGACGATCGCTGTCTATTTTGGGCAGGGGCCCATTCACCTCTCACCTGTTCACAGTTCGCAGCCTCCTCTTCTCGGCCATGTACAGGTGCAGGTGAAGAACTCAAAACTTTAGAAATTGGTCTGAATAGTCAGTTATGTGATCTTTTTGGGGAGGTAAATAACATCTGCCACCTCCCCCTCTGCGCCCCCCACCATTATAAAGATCCATCATCTTATCCTACCATTCCCGATGTGGGGGTCTTCACTCCTCTGGGTTAGTTGCATGTAGGTGATAATGAGATCCCGGTGCTGAGCATCTACTGAGCCTCAACCAATCTGAGAGAGCACAGCTGTAGTGTAAAGCATGGGGGAAAGGGACAACACACCATTCTGAAACATAATAAGACAGAACTATATAAATTCCTTGTTTAGCCTTCCTGCTGGTAGAAACCAGTCTGTGAGAGGCAGTCTGTTGTATAGCAGATAGATTGAGGGGGTGTAGTTACAACATTTCGCAGGAAGGTCTGGTTTGCAGCATGTGTCCGGTGTTCTCTGTCCTGTTCCTTGTATACGAGGTCACGGCCATTGATGTCGCTCTTCTGATGTATTTTACTTGTTTTTTAGCTTATAGGGTATGCACTTCCTTTTTTCTATTTCTGCGCCTCCTTTACATCAGCGCAATGTACACGGCAAGGCTAGGGTCTGTGAATGTTCATTACTTCCAGAGAAAATAGGATTTCCTAATAAACTGCTATCAGCATTTTTTTTGCCTTTGCCATTTCATACCCTCAACAGAAAAGTAAATGTGAGCAAGCAAAGCTGCAGTATAAAGCATGGGGGAAAAGTCAGCTTTATCCTGAACCTAGATGGATTTTTAACTACCGCAGACCCCATTAGAAGAGGCAGCGGGTATCACACACATACTGTACCCAGATATATAAGGCGCCATATAATATTAACCTACGCACTGCTGGGAGCTCAGAAAACATTCCCCAATACAATCCTACACTGATTGCCCTCAGCAACAAGACCCGGAGCCAAAATGCTACTCTCCTGGCACCAACTCTGCAGCCCGACGTCCCCCAGGTCAGGATCTGTCTGTAATTAATGGATGTGAAAAAGAGGATATTAAAGAAATCTGCCTGTTTACTGCCCCCTGGTGGGGAATCAATGGAATCATCCTATTCACACTTATGTGATATTATGTTGTCACATATGTAAACGTCTCCCAAATAAAGTAACCACGAGTGCAGGTGACTTCTGTTGTACCAGATCGGTAGATCCCTTAGGTCTGTGTTCACACGTTGCGTTCTTGCTGCGTTTTGTTGCTTTTGTGGTGAATGAAACTAACTTTATTTAAACATGTACTGTAAACAAATTACACATAAAATGCAGCAAAAAAAAAAAGCAACAATAAACGTAACATGTGAACAGAGCCCAATACTGCTGTAAGCATTTGCTATTGGAAACCATCAACAAGCATGTCTTCAGACCTACACTTAAAGCCAAATTGAGCTCCTAAATTTGCAGAGATGTAAAAAGTCAGCAAAAATCCCCTGATTACAAGTCAAATGAAACTCAGTGCAGACACTGAACATGCAGAGAACACTGGGAGATTTCAGCTCCGACACTTGCAGAATTGGGAATGCTGCTCTGCAGTATAACACCTGGATAAAAAAAAAAAAAAGAGTGGTGAGCATTAGTGATGAGCGGGCACTACCATGCTCTGGTGCTTTGTACTGGTAACTAGTGATGAGCGGGCACTACCATGCTCGGGTGCACAGTACTGGTAACTAGTGATGAGTGAGCACTGCCATGCTCAGGTGCTCAGTACTGGTAACTAGTGATGAGCGGGCACTACCATGCTCGGGTGCACAGTACTGGTAACTAGTGATGAGCGGGCACTACCATGCTCGGGTGCTCTGTACTGGTAACTAGTGATGAGCGGGCACTACCATGCTCGGGTGCACAGTACTGGTAACTAGTGATGAGCGGGCACTACCATGCTCGGGTGCTCAGTACTGGTAACTAGTGATGAGCGGGCACTACCATGCTCGGGTGCACAGTACTGGTAACTAGTGATGAGCGGGCACTACCATGCTCAGGTGCTCTGTACTGGTAACTAGTGATGAGCGGGCACTACCATGCTCGGGTGCTCTGTACTGGTAACTAATGATGAGCGGGCACTACCATGCTCGGGTGCTCTGTACTGGCAACTAGTGATGAGCGGGCACTACCATGCTCGGGTGCTCTGTACTGGTAACTAGTGATGAGCAGGCACTACCATGCTCAGGTGCTCTGTACTGGTAACTAGTGATGAGCGGGCACTACCATGCTCAGGTGCTCTGTACTGGTAACTAGTGATGAGCGGGCACTACCATGCTCGGGTGCTCTGTACTGGTAACTAGTGATGAGCAGGCACTACCATGCTCAGGTGCTCGGTACTCGTAATTAGTGATGAGTGGGCACTACCATGCTCAGGTGCTCAGTACTGGTAACTAGTGATGAGCGGGCACTACCATGCTCAGGTGCTCAGTACTCATAACTAGTGATGAGCGGGCACTACCATGCTCGGGTGCTCTGTACTGGTAACTAGTGATGATAGTGATGAGCGGGCACCACCATGCTCAGGTGCTCGGTACTCATAACTAGTGATGAGCGGGCACTGCCATGCTCTGGTGCTCGGTACTAGAAATGAGCAGGTTGGACGCTCAGATGGGCATGACTTGATCACCTGAGTATAATGGAAGTCAATGTGACACTTGAATCTTTTTCCGGACTTACATTATATTCGGTACTCCAGTTGTGCCCATCCGCGCTTCCAACCTGCTCGTTACGAGTACCGAGCACCCGAGCATGGTAGTGCCCGCTCATCACTAGTTACGAGTAGTGAGCACCCGAGCATGGTAGTGCCCACTCATCACTAGTTACGAGTACTGAGCACCTGAGCATGGTAGTGCCCGCTCATCACTAGTTACGAGTAGTGAGCACCTGAGCATGGTAGTGCCCGCTCATCACTAGTTACGAGTAGTGAGCACCCGAGCATGGTAGTGCCCGCTCATCACTAGTTACGAGTAGTGAGCACCTGAGCATGGTAGTGCCCGCTCATCACTAGTTACAAGTACAGAGCACCCGAGCATGGTAGTGCCCGCTCATCACTAGTTACAAGTACAGAGCACCCGAGCATGGTAGTGCCCGCTCATCACTAGTTACCAGTACTGAGTACCCGAGCATGGTAGTGCCCGCTCATCACTAGTTACGAGTACTGAGCACCCGAGCATGGTAGTGCCCGCTCATCACTAGTTACAATTACTGAGCACCCGAGCATGGTAGTGCCCGCTCATCACTAGTTACAAGTACAGAGCACCCGAGCATAGTAGTGCCCGCTCATCACTAGTTACGAGTACTGAGCACCTGAGCATGGTAGTGCCCGCTCATCACTAGTTACAAGTACAGAGCACCCGAGCATGGTAGTGCCCGCTCATCACTAGTTACCAGTACTGAGCACCCGAGCATGGTAGTGCCCGCTCATCACTAGATACCAGTACTGAGCACCCGAGCATGGTAGTGCCCGCTCATCACTAGTTACCAGTACTGAGCACCCGAGCATGGTAGTGCCCACTCATCACTAGTTACCAGTACTGAGCACCTGAGCATGGTAGTGCCCGCTCATCACTAGTTACAAGTACAGAGCACCCGAGCATGGTAGTGCCCGCTCATCACTAGTTACGAGTACTGAACAATTGAGTATGGTAGTGCCCGCTCATCACTAGGTACGAGTACTGAGCACCTGAGCATGGTAGTGCCCACTCATCACTTAGTGTACATGCTTCATTAGGAAATGAGTAAGTGTTCCTACCTATCATCACTCTTAGTGTAGGACTCATCATCCAAAATGTGTATTTTTGTGTCTTTGACGTCATGACTGCAGCATAACACCCCTCAGAGGTTAGAGGTCAGGCCCCCGCCTCTCACAGGTCAACAGAAGAAAGTGCCTGGTGGATCCTGTGAAAGAGCTGTAAGGCGTCATTCAGACATGTGCTTCACGGCAGTGTTACGTTTGTGTTACAGTCTATGGGGCAATTCACATACATGGGGGGGTTGGACCGTGCGTCAGTGCAACCATCACGGGGACATACCCGTTTTTTCATTGGTATCATGGATGAAAATCACCAGTACAGGTCCATGTGTCTGTGAATTATGGTCAGAGCACGGCTGTCGTCAGTGTACGGTGTCTGATTAATAATGTAAAGGAATGGAGAGGATAAGTCATTTCCTTGTTTATCAATATGTGGATAACACTGATTGTAAAAACTGACACACGGACAAAACACTGATTGTAAAAACTGACACACGGACAAAACACTGATTGTAAAAACTGACACACGGACAAAACACTGATTGTAAAAACTGACACACGGACAAAACACTGATTGTAAAAACTGACACACGGACAAAACACTGATTTTTTTTGCATATGTAAATAAATAATGGCGCCTCGTGGTGCACAAGTTGCAGTCTCAGCATGGCCCAAAAGATCGGCCTCTTGTAAGCGGTCAGTGAATGCTGGGAGTTGTAGTTTTGTAAGATCTGGCGAGCCACAGGTAACATGGATATCTGCATAAGATCTGATAGGGATACAATGAATATGCCCAGAAATAAGGTTATTATAGGTTATTACGTGCCGGGGCGTGGACGAGGCGCGCCGCCTTGTTGACATTCGCAGGTTGCCATTCCATCGTGCTGATTTATGTGACGTTTGTCCACGAAGTCATAGGAAGCCTTTTGCGTTACTTAATATAAAGAAGTAGCGCGGATGAATGTGATCTAACACAGAGCTCAAAGGGTTAAAAAAAATGACAGATTACACCCAAAGCCGAATTACAACCTCAGCTCTGCTGCATTTCCATGGATTTCTGATATAGTCCGTCCAATGGACAAATCCATCCAATATACAGGAGCCCATAAGCTTCAAGTTACCCCACATGGTGATATGCATGAGCACTGCCTTTACATAGGACTGCTGCAGCATCCGCTCCATCCCACACCACTGTCACAGCTCTTACCTGGTCATCCTCCTGCGTCAATGGGTGCACTAAGCTCCTGCCATCCTTTTTCTTGCCCCCCCCTCCAGATTGTGGGGTCTTGTGATGATCGCCCTCTTGAGCTTCACCTTCACGTCTATAGGTGCTCGCGTTACCCACCCCCGTCCCTCCCCTTTACATAGCATTGACCCTGGCACGCCGGAGCCCTCCCCTGCCTCGTCTCATCTGTTGCCATTGACCTATTGTACAGTCACGTCACATCCCCGTAATCTCCAACCCAAATAATCGCCTGCGCTGAAATCCCATCATCCCGGCTTTATGCCACGCTTATTAATAGGCCGGGTTGGGACAGATTTACTGATGCCTTTGCCTGTAGATGTTGGTGACAAATGTGGCCTCATTGTGCTTAAACAGGGCAGACCAGCGGCTGACGCTCCATTAATGCACCCGCACAGGGGCCCGAGAGACAAGGGCCAATATCTCCTCCAGAGCAGGTGGCATTGTGCATTATGATGAGATATTGGACTGTAAAGGCCCCTATATTGTTCTTACACAGGGGCCTCTTCTGCCTGTGTCCGCCAGCGTATGCACCATCCAGATCAGGTTTTTTTCTGCCTGTGTCCACCGGTGTATGTGTGGCGCCCCTGAGGCTTCAGGCACCACAGGGTACTGCACCTCCATTAGGGTGTAGTACGTATCCTGGGTCCGGGAAAGGTCAGTACCGGTTTCTACTCACACAAACATGCAGTAACAGTGGGTTACCCTCCCCAATGGGGACTGGGCCAGGGTCAGATCACAGTAGGGGGCCACTACAGCGGTGGGTTTACAGGACGCCACCACACCAGGGGCTCCCCGATCCACTGGAACCGGGACTCAGGGTCAGGGAGAAGCAACCACCAGGATGAGTCAGGGGCACACAGTGGGAAGAGCAGGTTGACCTAGTGAGAGTAGTGAACCAACCGGTGGGAGCGGCTGGGGGCAACAGCTCAGAACACAACACAACTAGAGAGAAAACAGCTTCAGACACAGTTGAGCGAACATGCCGCAAGCAGCTCTGTGGGCCAAGGCATTCAACACGGTCGCTGGTGCTTCCACGGGACCGGCGTTGTCGGGGTACAGAACCCTAGGGCAGATATACTTCACGTTGTCTACCAACTCTGCAAGGGTCGCGGGGAACAACTAGAAAAGTCACCGCACCTGTCCCACCAAGTCTGCAGCCAAATAGTATATAGGATCCAGGGCTGAGGTCCACAACCGGCCCTACATCGGAACCGCGCTATCAGCATACAGAACCGGTTACTGACACCGGGATCTCCAAGTGCTTCACGCCATGGGGGTCCGATACTTAGCGCATCAAAGGAGGAAGAGCTCACAAGCTGACACACACACACACACACCGGACTTGACTTTCACAGATCCGGGATCGGCTGGAGCCCATCTTGGCAGAGATCGGTACTCTGGGACAGCGCCTGAACGTCTTGTGAGTAACAGACCTGGAACCGCAGCCCCTGCCTCTCCTCTACCGGCGCCGCCCAGCGCTGCAGCACCAAGGGGGAATACCACCACACCCGTCCATCCTCCATCATCCTCCCCGGGGTAATCCCGCTCCGCCTGTGGGGAGCGACACCATCCTGGCTGCGACCCTCTCCATCAGCCCCGGAGAGCAGCACCCGCAGCGGCGGCCCCCATCCCTGGCCGCGTACCACAGGTAGCGTCACGAATATAAAATACTTTCCTAAACCGTCACTACCACCCCAATCCTCTGTCCTGCCTCCCTACCACCCTCCAACCCTCCTTTCTGTACGCCTCGGGGCAATGGAATTGGGTTAAGTCACCCCCTGATGACGCAGAGGATCTGCATCCCCAGCTCGGCAACGAGTAGGTTAAAACACCTGCCCCGTGGAGCACTACATTTGCTCCATCCGGATCAGGTTTTCTTCTGCCTGTGTCTGCCGGTGTATGCACCATCCGGATCAGGTTTTCTTCTGCCTGTGTCTGCCGGTGTATGCACCATCCGGATCAGTTTTCTTCTACCTGTGTCCGCCGGTGTATGCACCATCCGGATCAGTTTTCTTCTGCTTGTGTCTGCCGGTGTATGCATCATCCGGATCAGTTTTCTTCTGCCTGTGTCTGCCGGTGTATGCATCATCCGGATCAGTTTTCTTCTGCTTGTGTCTGCCGGTGTATGCACCATCCGGATCAGTTTTCTTCTGCTTGTGTCTGCTGGTGTATGCACCATCCGGATCAGTTTTCTTCTGCTTGTGTCTGCCGGTGTATGCACCATCTGGATCAGTTTTCTTCTGCTTGTGTCTGCCGGTTTATGCACCATCCGGATCAGTTTTCTTCTGCCTGTGTCTGCCGGTGTATGCACCATCCGGATCAGTTTTCTTCTGCTTGTGTCTGCTGGTGTATGCACCATCCGGATCAGTTTTCTTCTGCTTGTGTCTGCTGGTGTATGCACCATCCGGATCAGTTTTCTTCTGCTTGTGTCTGCCGGTGTATGCACCATCCGGATCAGTTTTCTTCTGCTTGTGTCTGCCGGTGTATGCACCATCCGGATCAGTTTTCTTCTGCTTGTGTCTGCCGGTGTATGCACCATCTGGATCAGTTTTCTTCTGCCTGTGTCTGTCGGTGTATGCACCATCCGGATCAGTTTTCTTCTGCCTGTGTCTGCTGGTGTATGCACCATCCGGATCAGTTTTCTTCTGCTTGTGTCTGCCGGTGTATGCACCATCCGGATCAGTTTTCTTCTGCCTGTGTCTGCCGGTGTATGCACCATCCGGATCAGTTTTCTTCTGCTTGTGTCTGCCGGTGTATGCACCATCCGTATCAGTTTTCTTCTGCTTGTGTCTGCTGGTGTATGCACCATCCGGATCAGTTTTCTTCTGCTTGTGTCTGCTGGTGTATGCACCATCCGGATCAGTTTTCTTCTGCCTGTGTCTGCCGGTGTATGCACCATCCGGATCAGTTTTCTTCTGCCTGTGTCTGCCGGTGTATGCACCATCCGGATCAGTTTTCTTCTGCCTGTGTCTGCCGGTGTATGCACCATCCGGATCAGTTTTCTTCTGCCTGTGTCTGCCGGTGTATGCACCATCCGGATCAGTTTTCTTCTGCCTGTGTCTGCCGGTGTATGCACCATCCGGATCAGTTTTCTTCTGCTTGTGTCTGTCGGTGTATGCACCATCCGGATCAGTTTTCTTCTGCCTGTGTCTGCCGGTGTATGCACCATCCGGATCAGTTTTCTTCTGACTGTGTCTGCCGGTGTATGCACCATCCGGATCAGTTTTCTTCTGCTTGTGTCTGCTGGTGTATGCACCATCCGGATCAGTTTTCTTCTGCCTGTGTCTGCCGGTGTATGCACCATCCGGATCAGTTTTCTTCTGCCTGTGTCTGCCGGTGTATGCACCATCCGGATCAGTTTTCTTCTGCCTGTGTCTGCCGGTGTATGCACCATCCGGATCAGTTTTCTTCTGCCTGTGTCTGTCGGTGTATGCACAATCCGGATCAGTTTTTTTGCCTGTTTCCGCCGGTGTATGCACAATCCGGATCAGTTTTCTTCTGCCTGTGTCCGCCGGTGTATGCACAATCCGGGTCAGTTTTTTTCTGCCTGTGTCCACTCTGGGGCTGATTTACAAAAAAATTTAAAAGGATGTTGCGGCACAAATAAGCTGGTAAAAAGTCACTTTTTTAATTAAAAAAATGCATTTTTTTGCCGCTTCTCTAAAACTTGGAAATGGGTTTAGCGGCCCAACAGATTTACTACTCCAGAAATTGGCATAAATTATAGCAACAATCCATGGAAGCTCAAAACTGGCCCAGGATGCGCCAAATTTATCAAAAGGAGCGTGCATCAATAAACTTTGCACTTTTTACTCCGGGGCACTATTTGGAGTCCCCCTATTATCTTAGTCTGAAGAAGTCGCAAATGGATGAATTTTGCCACTTTACACAGCCTCTTGGTGCACATTTAGATTGTTGAGTCACTCCGTGTTCCAACTACACCCTCGTTTAGTTCAGAACAAGCGTCCAAATCTCTTCCTCCACGTAGTGTACGGGCCGTTCCCACGATCCGGATGACGCTGCGTTCTAGGTCTTTCCTCTTGCAGAGTGTTCTTTGCGGGAGAGCGCAGTGTCCGTGCCCATTATCAGGGTTCTGGGAGCAGCGGATTTTCGCTGTGTTCTTCCGCTGAGAACACGAACGTCTCCACAATAATAAATTGACATGTTGCGGCTCGGAAAGCCACTGCGGAAAAAAGAAGCACAGTGTGCAGGGGATTTCTACAAATCCTATCCACTGTGCAACACAGCTGTGTAGACGCAAGGAAAATACATTGCGTCCAAAACGCTGCTAACACCAATTGTGCGCACGGCCCTAAAAGTTGTAATTTTTGGTGGAAAAAAAAATAAAACAAAATTTAAAATAATTAAGAAAAATAATAATCACTGGATTTAACAATTCAAGCAAAGTGGATGTGGTTTCATGATAACGTCCGGCTGCTGTGCTGTTAAACACGCTGCGGGACTGGACGCATTTTTTTGTCTAATCTAGAAAAAAAGAAACACACCAACGAAAAGAGGGGAAAAAAACAAAACTGGATCAACAATAAACTGAGCAGATTCTTATTGTATATTTTGGTGCTCAGACCTGCAGGAAAAAATTAAGCAGTATTTCCAAAAAGGGGAATGTGATGCCCTGGACTAGCCAGGTAGTCACAGATAGGGCCCCGCACAACACCAGTCCCCTAACAAGGTGACAGCTGCCAAACACTAAAACCCTAGTCACCCCCCTCAGTGCTTCATGGAAACACCAGGGGGCGGAGCCAGGTGGTTGGCCACACCCATCGAGGAATTCAGAGAGCCTCAGGCGGGAAAAGTAGTGAGTTTCTAGTTGGAGTCTGTTAGTAGAGGGGGTCAGGCCTGTGTGACAGGCCTGTAGCAGCCTGACAGGTGCCAGGGTAGGAGCCCGGGCACCTGTGGCTAGGAGGTATATGGAGGCCTCTGTCTACAGGAGCCGGGAAGACTGCTCGGTGGAACCGTGGTGGACCAGGACAGGGTAGTGGCCCGCCGGTACCGACCCGGGGAACCGACTCGGAAACTGGAGCACAAAGGGGGGTACTCAGACCTTGAAGCTAGGTCCAGAAGCTACTGGGAGCTAACTAATTAACTGATTGTGGCCAGGACTATAGGTCCTGTCTCATCCAAAGTCCCAACTGAAGACAACAGCCCAATGAGGGGGATAGAAAGCCACCGCCACGGCAGAGAGATCCCACAAGCCAACGTCTGCGGGCAAGGGGCTCTTCCAACATCCACAAGCCGGGGAGCGGACTCTGACGTTGCAGGCGCAGGTAGTCCACGATCACACAAACAGGTGCAGGAGAAAGGCAGAGACCACCAACCGGGTGGGGGACCAGACTGCAGCCGGCTGCGGACACCGACCACCATCACCTTGGTTTACCAGAGACTTGTGTGTGTTACTAAACATGAGTACATCAGTGCCCTCCGACCGCCCATCTCCCTGCACTGCCCAACTACTCCCCCAACGAGTCCCGGGGCCACCATCCCTACCCACGGAGGGGTTAACAACTTGCTGCGCAACATCTCTCCCGGGTGCCCGTAACTGCAGCGGTGGTGTCCACCTTCACCACATCCCGTGGGTAGCGTCGCAAACTCAAACACGGCTCCGGCCATACACCTACGTCCCCAAACCGCCAATCCCTTTTAGATCAGAGTGACCGTGGACCCCCGGGCCCAGAGACCCTCGAGCCACCCACTGCTGCCGAGCACAGGGCGACACAGGAACATGGCCGTACACGTGGGAATCTGATGCAGACGCCTTAACAACATTTAACTTTTGCAAGTGTGGCGCCCCAGGACCTGGTCGCCACAACAGCATTGCCCTTCCAAAGGGTTAATGCTGAGCCTGGAGATAATTGGGAGGTCCATTGGCCAGCAAGTTAACATCCAACGCAGTTCTCCCTCCGGCCAGCAGGGGGAGCTCTGAACCTGGAATTCCAGGGAGCATTCCTCAAGTCTGACCTGAGGGAGGAAGTAGCAGTCAGTCTGTAGAGAGAAGTGATAGTGAGCAGACGCAGAGTGTGCTGTCCTGTGGATCTGGGGCCTGGAACTGGAGCAGCTTGGCCCAGGGAAGCAGGAGTAGCAGAGAGGCAGAGAAGAGACTCGGACATCGGAGTCTGTGGCCACCAGGGCTTAAAATATTCCCTGGTAGCCAAATCCGAAGGGCAGGAGAGCTGCAAGCACCTGGCCCATAAACAGCACGAAGGTACAGCTGTAGCATCAGGGCCCGGTGAGGACTCCAGCAGGGAAGCACCAGAAAGGGCCTGCGCAGCCTACCACAGAGGGAAAGGGACGTACCACCAGTCCCAGCAGCAAGAGGGCCATTGCTAAATCCAGAGAGCAGGGTCCTATATTAGTAAAGAAAAGAACAGGAGTAGGCCTCATACTCAGCTGGCCAGAAAGATCACCACAAGTACTTCCAGGCCGACCGGATCCCCTTCACCACCTGTAACGGTCTCCCAGGACTGGACTGTTCCCAAAGTAAAAGAGGAGAAGGTAAAGAGACTGTTGTTTGTGACTGGTTCTTTCATTGCCTGTCGGCCCTGCACCGTGTTATCCACACAACACCATAGACTCTCACGAGCACTAACAGTGTCCCCGGGGCACCGCTCCACCTGTGGGGAGCAGTACCACCATTGCTGCCGTACCATCACCCCGGAGGCCTCACACAGCAGCGGCGGCTTAATAGCCGCAAACCACAGGTGGCGTCACGAAACAAATACTTTAATTGCTCCCAAGTCACCAGCCATATTTAAACTGACACCCACCAGGGCCACAGAGTCGGGCCCCGCCACCACTGACGATCCCCGGACTAGTCCGGCCCGGCACCGGGAGTCCCATAGCCCTGGGGTGGGCGAGTCACAAGACCAAGCTGTAAGATTTCCCACAGTCCCACTGGCTGACACAGCAGAGCTGGGCATCACCCCTACAGGGCGCACACTCCTGTCTCTCCCGCGGGCTGCACACCCCCTCTGTCCCTCCTGCGTGGAGCACACCCCTCTGTCTCTCCTCAGGGGAGCACACCCCTCTGTCTCTCCTCAGGGGAGCACACCCCTCTGTCTCTCCTTAGGGGAGCACACCCCTCTGTCTCTCCTCAGGGGAGCACACCCCTCTGTCTCCCCTGCGGGGTGCACATGTGGCGCACCTGAGGCTTCAGTCACAGCAGGGTATTGCATCTGACTTAAGGTGCAATGCTCATCTTGGGTAAGGAAGTGGTTAAACTGGTTTTCACTTACACAATACACTTAGGTGGTTTCCCACCAGACTGGTCGCCACAACAGCATTGCCCTTCCAAAGGGTTAATGCTGAGCCTGGAGATAATTGGGAGGTCCATTGGCCAGCAAGTTAACATCCAACGCAGTTCTCCCTCCGGCCAGCAGGGGGAGCTCTGAACCTGGAATTCCAGGGAGCATTCCTCAAGTCTGACCTGAGGGAGGAAGTAGCAGTCAGTCTGTAGAGAGAAGTGAGAGCGAGCAGACGCAGAGTGTGCTGTCCTGTGGATCTGGGGCCTGGAACTGGAGCAGCTTGGCCCAGGGAAGCAGGAGTAGCAGAGAGGCAGAGAAGAGACTCGGACATCGGAGTCTGTGGCCACCAGGGCTTAAAATATTCCCTGGTAGCCAAATCCGAAGGGCAGGAGAGCTGCAAGCACCTGGCCCATAAACAGCACGAAGGTACAGCTGTAGCATCAGGGCCCGGTGAGGACTCCAGCAGGGAAGCACCAGAGAGGGCCTGCGCAGCCTACCACAGAGGAAAAGGGACGTACCACCAGTCCCAGCAGCAAGAGGGCCATTGCTAAATCCAGAGAGCAGGGTCCTATATTAGTAAAGAAAAGAACAGGAGTAGGCCTCATACTCAGCTGGCCAGAAAGATCACCACAAGTACTTCCAGGCCGACCGGATCCCCTTCACCACCTGTAACGGTCTCCCAGGACTGGACTGTTCCCAAAGTAAAAGAGGAGAAGGTAAAGAGACTGTTGTTTGTGACTGGTTCTTTCATTGCCTGTCGGCCCTGCACCGTGTTATCCACACAACACCATAGACTCTCACGAGCACTAACAGTGTCCCCGGGGCACCGCTCCACCTGTGGGGAGCAGTACCACCATTGCTGCCGTACCATCACCCCGGAGGCCTCACACAGCAGCGGCGGCTTAATAGCCGCAAACCACAGGTGGCGTCACGAAACAAATACTTTAATTGCTCCCAAGTCACCAGCCATATTTAAACTGACACCCACCAGGGCCACGGAGTCGGGCCCCGCCACCACTGACGATCCCCGGACTAGTCCGGCCCGGCACCGGGAGTCCCATAGCCCTGGGGTGGGCGAGTCACAAGACCAAGCTGTAAGATTTCCCACAGTCCCACTGGCTGACACAGCAGAGCTGGGCATCACCCCTACAGGGCGCACACTCCTGTCTCTCCCGCGGGCTGCACACCCCCTCTGTCCCTCCTGCGTGGAGCACACCCCTCTGTCTCTCCTCAGGGGAGCACACCCCTCTGTCTCTCCTCAGGGGAGCACACCCCTCTGTCTCTCCTTAGGGGAGCACACCCCTCTGTCTCTCCTCAGGGGAGCACACCCCTCTGTCTCTCCTCAGGGGAGCCCACCCCTCTGTCTCTCCTCAGGGGAGCACACCCCTCTGTCTCCCCTGCGGGGTGCACATGTGGCGCACCTGAGGCTTCAGTCACAGCAGGGTATTGCATCTGACTTAAGGTGCAATGCTCATCTTGGGTAAGGAAGTGGTTAAACTGGTTTTCACTTACACAATACACTTAGGTGGTTTCCCACCAGACTGGGGTGCAGGTGGGCACCATGGCAACGGGTTTTTCCCAATCACTAGTGAGTCATCAGGAAGGTGGGGGCTGCTTGGGGAAGTGAGCGAACACACACAGCTTTACTTGAGAACAGTTTGGGATACAGGAGAGAGAACAGCTTGAGGCAGAAAAGAGAAGATGCTGAAAGGCTCCCCTCAGAGGGGCCGACCGGGTACCGGACAGACCGAGAGAGAAGCAGGAGATGACCGGGTTGGACTGTGAGACAGAGGAGCAACACGGTAGCCAGAGGGTGAACCCCAACAGCCCATTCGGGAACGGCACTGTCAGGGTGCAGAGCCGTAGGGTAGAACATACTTCACGTTGGACTACCAGTATCTGCAGGGAAGGGGGATTTCACGTCCCATTGCCCACCACCAAAAGTCCCGGGGCCCCAGCAGCATATAGAGACAGAAGCCACGGCTACGGTCGGGTCCATAACAAGTTTCGCGCTGCCTGCGTACGGGACGGCAACTAAAGCCAAGGACACTGGGGTTCCCAAGTAGCTTCACGCCACTGAGATCCACACTACAGAGTGCAATGGAGGAAGGTCTCACACGCTTCACAACACCGGTGGTGACCTCTGATTCATCCGGGATCGGCTGGGCCCCATCACGGCAATGACCGGTACTCTGAGGGCGCAGCACTCGAACTGTGAGTAAAAGACCTGGAACCACAACTGCTGCCTCAGCCTCTTATTGCCGGCGCCGCTGCCGCACGCTTCGGCGCCAACATCCCTTTCCCCGTCCTCCCTGGGGCTCGCTCCACCTGTGGGCAGCTGGACTATCTGAGCTGCGTTGCCATCAGCCCCAGAGGAGAACAACATCTCACAGCGGTGCTAAACCCTGGCCGCACACCACGGGTGACGCTGCAAAGCAAACCCCCATCCCCTACTACCCGTCACCTTGCACACTATATTATGTAGCCTACGGGGCCATGGAGCCAGGTCAGGCCATTTACAGCAACCCCAACTATCACTGGCCCTGTGACGAATAGCCCTGAAGGTCCCGTGGGGCGCTACACACACCCCTCTATCTCTTCTCGGGGGCGCACACCCCTCTGTCTTTTCTCGGCGGCGCGCACCCCTCTGTCTTTTCTCGGGGGCGCAGACCCCTCTGTCTCTTCTCAGGGGCGCACACCCCTTTGTCTCTTCTTGGGGGCGAACACCCCTCTATCTCTTCTCGGGGGAGCACACCCCTCTGTCTTTTCTCGGAGGCGCACACCCCTCTGTCTCTTCTCGGAAGCGCACACCCCTCTGTCTCTTCTGGGGGGCGCACACCCCTCTGTCTCTTCTCGGGGGCGCACACCCCTCTGTCTCTTCTCGGGGGCGCACACCCCTCTGTCTCTTCTCGGGGGCGCACACCCCTCTGTCTCTTCTCGGGGGCGAACACCCCTCTAACTCTTCTTGGGGGCGCACACCCCTCTGTCTCTTCTCGGGGGAGCACACCCCTCTGTCTTTTCTCGGAGGCGCACACCCCTCTGTCTCTTCTCGGGGGCGCACACCCCTCTGTCTCTTCTCGGGGGCGCACACCCCTCTCTTTTCTCGGGGGAGCACACCCCTCTGTCTCTTCTCGGGGGCGCACACCCCTCTGTCTCTTCTCGGGGGCGCACACCCCTCTGTCTCTTCTCGGGGGTGCACACCCCTCTGTCTCTTCTCGGGGGCGCACACCCCTCTATCTCTTCTTGGGGGCGCACACCCCTCTGTCTTTTCTCAGGGGCGCACACCCCTCTCTTTTCTCGGGGGCGCACACCCCTCTCTTTTCTCGGGGGCGCACACCCCTCTCTTTTCTCGGGGGCGCACACCCCTCTCTTCTCTCGGGGGCGCACACCCCTCTTTCTCTTTTCTCGGGGGCGCACACCCCTCTGTCTTTTCTCGGGGACGCACACCCCTCTATCTCTTCTTGGGGGCGCACACTCCTCTGTCTTTTCTCAGGGGCGCACACCCCTCTGTCTCTTCTCGGGGGAGCACACCCCTCTGTCTCTTCTCGGGGGCGCACACCCCTCTGTCTCTTCTCGAGGGAGCACACCCATCTGTCTCTTCTTGGGGGCGCACACCCCTCTGTCTCTTCTCGGGGGCGCACACCCCTCTGTCTCTTCTTGGGGGCGCACACCCCTCTGTCTCTTCTCGGGGGCGCACACCTCTCTGTCTTTTCTCGGGGGCGCACACCCCTCTCTTTTCTTGGGGGTGCACACCCCTCTTTCTCTTTTCTCGGGGGCGCCCACCCCTCTGTCTTTTCTCGGGGACGCACACCCCTCTGTCTTTTCTCGGGGACGCACACCCCTCTGTCTTTTCTCGGGGACGCACACCCCTCTATCTCTTCTTGGGGGCGCACACTCCTCTGTCTCTTCTCGGGGGCGCACACCCCTTTGTCTCTTCTCGGGGGCGCACACTACTCTGTTTTTTCTCGGCGGCGCACACCCCTCTGTCTCTTCTCGGGGGCGCACACCCCTCTGTCTCTTCTCGGGGCGCACACCCCTCTGTCTCTTCTCGGGGCGCACACCCCTCTGTCTCTTCTCGGGGTGCAAACCCCTCTGTCTCTTCTCGGGGCGCACACCCCTCTATCTCTTCTCAGGGGCGCACACCCCTCTTTCTCTTTTCTCGCAGGCGCACACCCTCTTTCTCTTTTATCGGGGGGGGGGGGGGGGGCACCCCCCTGTCTTTTCTCGGGGGTGCACACCCCTCTGTCTTTTCTTGAGGGCGCACACTCCTCTGTCTTTTCTCGGGGGAGCACACCCCTCTGTCTTTTCTTGAGGGCGCACACTCCTCTGTCTTTTCTCGGGGGCGCACACCCCTCTATCTCTTCTTGGGGGTGCACACCCCTCTGTCTCTTCTCGGGGGCGCACACCCCTCTGTCTCTTCTCGGGGGCGCACACCCCTCTGTCTCTTCTCGGGGGCGCACACCCCTCTGTCTCTTCTCGGGGGTGCACACCCCTCTGTCTCTTCTTGGGGGTGCACACCCCTCTGTCTCTTCTCGGGGGTGCACACCCCTCTGTCTTTTCTTGAGGGCGCACACCCCTCTGTCTCTTCTCGGGGGCGCACACCCCTCTGTCTCTTCTCGGGGGCGCACACCCCTCTGTCTCTTCTCGGGGGTGCACACCCCTCTGTCTCTTCTTGGGGGTGCACACCCCTCTGTCTCTTCTCGGGGGTGCACACCCCTCTGTCTTTTCTTGAGGGCGCACACTCCTCTGTCTTTTCTCGGGGGCGCACACCCCTCTGTCTTTTCTTGAGGGCGCACACTCCTCTGTCTTTTCTCGGGGGCGCACACCCCTCTATCTCTTCTTGGGGGCGCACACCCCTCTATCTCTTCTTGGGGGCGCACACCCCTCTGTCTCTTCTCGGGGGCGCACACCCCTCTGTCTCTTCTCGGGGGCGCACACCCCTCTGTCTCTTCTCGGGGGTGCACACCCCTCTGTCTCTTCTTGGGGGAGCACACCCCTCTAACTCTTCTTGGGGGCGCACACCCCTCTGTCTTTTCTCGGGGGCGCACACCCCTCTGTCTTTTCTCGGCGGCGCGCACCCCTCTGTCTTTTCTCGGGGGCGCAGACCCCTCTGTCTCTTCTCAGGGGCGCACACCCCTTTGTCTCTTCTTGGGGGCGAACACCCCTCTATCTCTTCTCGGGGGAGCACACCCCTCTGTCTTTTCTCGGAGGCGCACACCCCTCTGTCTCTTCTCGGAAGCGCACACCCCTCTGTCTCTTCTGGGGGGCGCACACCCCTCTGTCTCTTCTCGGGGGCGCACACCCCTCTGTCTCTTCTCGGGGGCGCACACCCCTCTGTCTCTTCTCGGGGGCGCACACCCCTCTGTCTCTTCTCGGGGGCGAACACCCCTCTAACTCTTCTTGGGGGCGCACACCCCTCTGTCTCTTCTCGGGGGAGCACACCCCTCTGTCTTTTCTCGGAGGCGCACACCCCTCTGTCTCTTCTCGGGGGCGCACACCCCTCTGTCTCTTCTCGGGGGCGCACACCCCTCTCTTTTCTCGGGGGAGCACACCCCTCTGTCTCTTCTCGGGGGCGCACACCCCTCTGTCTCTTCTCGGGGGCGCACACCCCTCTGTCTCTTCTCGGGGGTGCACACCCCTCTGTCTCTTCTCGGGGGCGCACACCCCTCTATCTCTTCTTGGGGGCGCACACCCCTCTGTCTTTTCTCAGGGGCGCACACCCCTCTCTTTTCTCGGGGGCGCACACCCCTCTCTTTTCTCGGGGGCGCACACCCCTCTCTTTTCTCGGGGGCGCACACCCCTCTCTTCTCTCGGGGGCGCACACCCCTCTTTCTCTTTTCTCGGGGGCGCACACCCCTCTGTCTTTTCTCGGGGACGCACACCCCTCTATCTCTTCTTGGGGGCGCACACTCCTCTGTCTTTTCTCAGGGGCGCACACCCCTCTGTCTCTTCTCGGGGGAGCACACCCCTCTGTCTCTTCTCGGGGGCGCACACCCCTCTGTCTCTTCTCGAGGGAGCACACCCATCTGTCTCTTCTTGGGGGCGCACACCCCTCTGTCTCTTCTCGGGGGCGCACACCCCTCTGTCTCTTCTTGGGGGCGCACACCCCTCTGTCTCTTCTCGGGGGCGCACACCTCTGTCTTTTCTCGGGGGCGCACACCCCTCTCTTTTCTTGGGGGTGCACACCCCTCTTTCTCTTTTCTCGGGGGCGCCCACCCCTCTGTCTTTTCTCGGGGACGCACACCCCTCTGTCTTTTCTCGGGGACGCACACCCCTCTGTCTTTTCTCGGGGACGCACACCCCTCTATCTCTTCTTGGGGGCGCACACTCCTCTGTCTCTTCTCGGGGGCGCACACCCCTTTGTCTCTTCTCGGGGGCGCACACTACTCTGTTTTTTCTCGGCGGCGCACACCCCTCTGTCTCTTCTCGGGGGCGCACACCCCTCTGTCTCTTCTCGGGGCGCACACCCCTCTGTCTCTTCTCGGGGCGCACACCCCTCTGTCTCTTCTCGGGGTGCAAACCCCTCTGTCTCTTCTCGGGGCGCACACCCCTCTATCTCTTCTCAGGGGCGCACACCCCTCTTTCTCTTTTCTCGCAGGCGCACACCCTCTTTCTCTTTTATCGGGGGGGGGGGGGGGCACCCCCCTGTCTTTTCTCGGGGGTGCACACCCCTCTGTCTTTTCTTGAGGGCGCACACTCCTCTGTCTTTTCTCGGGGGAGCACACCCCTCTGTCTTTTCTTGAGGGCGCACACTCCTCTGTCTTTTCTCGGGGGCGCACACCCCTCTATCTCTTCTTGGGGGTGCACACCCCTCTGTCTCTTCTCGGGGGCGCACACCCCTCTGTCTCTTCTCGGGGGCGCACACCCCTCTGTCTCTTCTCGGGGGCGCACACCCCTCTGTCTCTTCTCGGGGGTGCACACCCCTCTGTCTCTTCTTGGGGGTGCACACCCCTCTGTCTCTTCTCGGGGGTGCACACCCCTCTGTCTTTTCTTGAGGGCGCACACCCCTCTGTCTCTTCTCGGGGGCGCACACCCCTCTGTCTCTTCTCGGGGGCGCACACCCCTCTGTCTCTTCTCGGGGGTGCACACCCCTCTGTCTCTTCTTGGGGGTGCACACCCCTCTGTCTCTTCTCGGGGGTGCACACCCCTCTGTCTTTTCTTGAGGGCGCACACTCCTCTGTCTTTTCTCGGGGGCGCACACCCCTCTGTCTTTTCTTGAGGGCGCACACTCCTCTGTCTTTTCTCGGGGGCGCACACCCCTCTATCTCTTCTTGGGGGCGCACACCCCTCTATCTCTTCTTGGGGGCGCACACCCCTCTGTCTCTTCTCGGGGGCGCACACCCCTCTGTCTCTTCTCGGGGGCGCACACCCCTCTGTCTCTTCTCGGGGGTGCACACCCCTCTGTCTCTTCTTGGGGGAGCACACCCCTCTAACTCTTCTTGGGGGCGCACACCCCTCTGTCTTTTCTCGGGGGCGCACACCCCTCTCTTTTCTCGGGGGCGCACACCCCTCTTTCTCTTTTCTCGGGGGGCGCACACCCCTCTTTCTCTTTTCTCGGGGGGGCGCACACCCCTCTTTCTCTTTTCTCGGGGGCGCACACCCCTCTTTCTCTTTTCTCGGGGGGGCGCACACCCCTCTTTCTCTTTTCTCGGGGGCGCACACGCCTCTTTCTCTCCTGACCCCTCCAATCTCCCTTTCATGTGGATGATGACGATGTGAGTTCCCCCCTCCCCCCTCTGGTGGGCGTGTCAAGAAACAGGGGCTGGGGGTGTTGTCCCTTCCTCCTGCGCTGATTGGACAGGACGCAGCTCCTAAATAAGGATATTTGCACCTTGTTGGGCGGCGACTGCCATAGAAAGGACTGGGCGCGATTGGCGCAGAGCGGCTGTCGGGGGGAGGCGCAGTGATCGCCGGCTGCAGCATCAGTCACACTACAGGGTCATCAGAGCCGCAGACCACCTGAGCTTCCTGCTGCCGGCACCTGAGACTCCTCACTACCCCCCTGTGGGAGTCCTGCCCTTACCAACCCCCTGCATAGGACTCCTGCCCTCACTGCCACCCCCACAGGGGCAAAGCTTCCTCGTCCTTACCACCCAGTACCCCGGCAGAGGGCACAGGGCCGGCACTGTGGAGCGGCTGGCACCGGACACTTGCTAGCCTTTGCATCCATCCTGGGAGGAATGGCGCTGGATTTCCTGGCTGGATGCGCAGGAGGTGAGCGTTGCATCAGTCGTTGTGCTCTCTTCTTGCCCTCAGCCATCTGCTTTTCTAAGTACTGGTTTTTCCCCTATTCCTGGGGCACATGCCCTGTTGCCTCCTTCCCTCCATAGGTCTTACCCCCAGGTCAGGTGAGCGTTTTCCTAATCTCGCAGTGCCCCTCTGTATACATGCCTGGAGAGCTGGCCTCATTGTAGTATTTGCATTGGTAAGAAATGAATATAAAATGTAAAGGACGACCAATAATTATTGTGACTTGTTAATATCGGTCCAATCAGCTTGATGATTGCTGTGCTTATGGCTGACAATGGCTTTATACCCATTTCCTCCCATGGAATGCTGCCTGTCACTTTGTATCTTTTATAATGTAAATATTGATGAATATTTATAAAATGCGGAGGGAGTTATGGAAACCTCAGGGAGAATGCAGCAGATACAGCTCCATTAGGCTATGTTCACACCATTTTTTTTTTTGCATCAGGCACAATCCGGCTCAAAAACCTATGCAACGGATGTGGCGAAAAAAACGGATCCGTTGCATAAGTTTTTCCATGCGGCCCGTCCGTTTTTTGACGGATGCGGCTTGATACTGAGCATGCGCAGTTCAAAAAACCGCATCCGGCGTCCATAGGCTTGCATTGTAAATCGCGCCGGATCCGGTAGTTTTTCTCCGCAGACAAAAAAACACATGGAACGTTCCATCCGGCCGCCGCATCAGCTTAATATGCCGCATCTGGCAAAAAACGGACGCAATGCAAGGCCATGCGGCACAATCCGGAGCTAATGCAAGTCTGAGGAAAAACCGCATCCGGCGTCCATAGGCTTGCATTGTAAATCGCGCCGGATCCGGCAGTTTTTCTCCGCAGACAAAAAACACATGGAACGTTCCATCCGGCCGCCGCATCGGCTTAATATGCCGCATCTGGCAAAAACCGGACGCAACGCAAGGCCAGGCGGCACAATCCGGAGCTAATGCAAGTCTGAGGAAAAACCGCATCCGGCGGCAAAAATAAAATGCGTTTTTTCTGCAAAGCGCCGGATTGTGCCGCACAGCAAAAACCTGATGTGTGAACATACCCTTATGTGAACCTGCAGGGCCAATGCTTGTGATACTAATGCATAGGCTCCTGGTACTTCTATTGGAGCTGGTGTGACCCTCCAAAATCCAGCCTGGGGATAGAAATGGGAAGGGGTCCATGTAATATGTGAGATCTGTGCAGGGGCCCAGTAGAGAAGTGGGTCCTCCACCATAGAATAGCTTCTTACTATGTATTGGGTGGTATTTAGGGGTCTCTGCTAATGAAATGAATGGTAAGGGGCCCTTATACTCTTCTGTTTGCCCCTGAAGACCCTGCAGGGCCACATTGGAGAAGGGACCTGGCCAGGTCCTGCTGATTGTTCAGTGCTGAGGAATCTCAGCATAGGGTGGATACATGTCTCTGTAGATTTGGGAGAAGACTCTCAGGCGGAGGCCTCATGTAGTATAATGCATATATTCTGGGCAGCTGACAGTATAACTCGCCTCCTTCCCTATATAATCTGCTGCAATGTGGGTTTGTAAAATGCTTTATTACGTGTGAACAATGGGCACGTTTGCCGCCTGCGCCCGCTGCTTCCATTATACACAATGAGGCCAAGGATTTTTCCACCAGCAGCGAGGAGGTGACATCAGTGAAGAACACTCTCATCCCCAGGTCTGTGGGATTTCAGTTCCTCCTGAGATCGTCTGTGTCCTCATCTCCTGTGCATATCAATGGGCACCGAGCAGTGGGATCTGCATGACAATCTGCGCCTACAGGTGCCCATGGCTCTTATTACCCTGATCTGGGTCGTTGCATATCATTAGTACATCATACAATTTTGCTTGGGTGTAAGAGTTTTGCACGCTTTCATTCTGAGTTGTCTACCTCTGAGTCGTGCAGTATACGGCTGCCCCTTGTATAATGTGAGGTAGTGGTGGGGCGGAAGCTGTAGATGCCAACGCAGAGTACTGTGTAATTACAGATCTGTTAATGTTGTCGGCTTAGGTCGGAGAAGATTTGATTATATAACGTCTGCTCAACGCAGATTAGGCCGCATCCAGATGTCGTGGTTGTCTCATACACCGGAGTAACCAATGTTGTTTTATCTTCTCTTCTATCAGTGTTTTGGATCAGATCTTCATTAATTTACTGAGTGTCAGACTTCGTTTATTTTCTTGTATGCCAAAAAAAACCTGAGGGTTTCTCAAGCTTCTTTAAGTGGCATCCAAGTAAAGTCAAAGTACCCTGTCTACCATGAACCCTTAGGCTGTGTCCACGGTAGAATGTACCTGCGGATTTTTCTGCATGAAAATCCACGACTTTCGCGGCAAATCCGCACCTTATTTTTGCCGCGGATTTTGATGCAGATTTTTTTTTTTTTCCCCATTCTATACCCAAAATCCGCACCAAAATCCGCAACAATAATTGACATGCTGCAGATTTTTCCGGATCAAAATCCGCCGCGGCAAAATCCACAGCATGGACACAGCGTTTCCAAAATGCCATTGAAATGGCTTGGAAGTGCCGCTGCTGCAGATTTTCGGTAAATCCGCGGTAAATCCGCAGTGTGGGCACATAGCCTTAGACTTGCATTGGCAATTTTGATCAAAATCTGACACTAGAAGTTTTGATTTGAGGCCACTTTACACTCAACGACATCGCTAACAAGATGTCGTTGGGGTCACGGAATTCGTGACGCAGATCCGGCCTCGTTAGCGACGTCGTTGCGTGTGACACCTACGAGCGACCGCTAACTATCAAAAATACTCACCGTAACGTTGATCGTTGACACGTCGTTCTAATCTCAAATATAGTTGCAGCTGCAGGTACGATGTTTGTTGTTCCTGCAGCAGCACACATCGCTATGTGTGACACCGCAGGAACGAAGAACATCGTACCTGCGGCCACTGGCAATGAGGAAGGAAGGAGGTGGGCGGGATGTTACGGCCGCTCATGTCCGCCCCTCTGCTTCTATTGGGCGGTTGCTTAGTGACGCCGCACGAACCGCCCCCTTAGAAAGGAGGTGGTTCGCCCGCCACAGCGACGTCGCTAGGAAGGCAAGTATATGTGACGGGTGTTAGCGATGTTGTGCGCTACGGACAGCGATTTGCCCGTGACGCACAACCGACGGGAGCAGGTGCTTTCACCAGCGACATCGCTAGCGATGTCTCTGCGTGTAAAGCAGCCTATAGACAACTCAGCCAACAAAAATACACGGACATGTGAACAGTCCCATAAATCATTAGAAATTGTGGAATAACTCATGGGATAACTTAACTTTTTTTTATCCACTTTTATATAGCGTTATTAATTCAACAGCAGTTATGTGATCACTGTCCCCATTGGGGCTCACAATCTACATTCCCTATCAGTATGTGTTTGGTGTGTGGGAGGAAACCGGAGGAAATCCATGCAAACGCTGGGAGAACATACAAACTCCTTTCAGATGATGTCCTTGGTGGGAATTGAGCCCACAGTGCTGCAAGACTGCCGGGCTAGCCACTGGGGCGCTGCGCCGGGCTAGCCACTGGGGCGCTGCGCCGGGCTAGCCACTGGGGCGCTGCGCCGGGCTAGCCACTGGGGCGCTGCGCCGGGCTAGCCACTGGGGCGCTGCGCCGGGCTAGCCACTGGGGCGCTGCGCCGGGCTAGCCACTGGGGCGCTGCGCCGGGCTAGCCACTGGGGCCCTGCGCCGGGCTAGCCACTGGGGCCCTGCGCCGGGCTAGCCACTGGGGCCCTGCGCCGGGCTAGCCACTGGGGCCCTGCGCCGGGCTAGCCACTGGGGCCCTGCGCCGGGCTAGCCACTGGGGTGCTGCGCTGCCCATAAACCTTTACTGTATTTTGTGGAGAAGATACATGGTGGGCAGAGAACTGACCTTTACAATACCATTGACAGTTACAAGTGGGAATAATAATTTCCCAACCAGTAGAGGGTCTGACACGTAATTTGAGGACCCCTTTCCAGACTCTGTGTTGGCGCTCAGAAACCTTATATTGCACCTCTGCTTGGAAAGGCCTCAGTGAGACCAGTGTTTCTCGGAACGAGCATGATATCCCCCTTCTAAAGAGGGAAGGAGGGTGAATGCAGCCTGTCAGGTTGAGGAGGTCTCCTCGATTCTCCTAGCTTCTTCTAGCTGTCCCCGATCCTTTTACTTTCTATCAGTTCCAGTAGGAAATAGAATTTTGCCTCCGGTTTCAGGTGATTTTGGTGGAGACCTCAGACATCTGTGTTGTCTTCTGGATCCTCACTAGAGATCTGTGGTCTAATGAGAACTTAAAATCTGCCAGGAAGGAAAGTGGAGACTCCGGATAACTATGACCCTTGGTGCTTGATGGTCCCAGAGCTGCTGGAAATGGTCATAAATATGAATTCCTCTATTTGCGACACTTTTTCAGCAGCCCTGATTTGCCGTGATCCTTTTGGCTCCTTAGTTTAGTCTTGTGTGTAGTTTTGGGTCTGTTCTCCTCTGTAACTCGCCCTCCCTTCTCTAGAGACCTCCGCTCCGGACTGGAGACCTGGACAGGAGCTGCATCTACTCATTCATGTAGCGGCCAGACGAGAGGAGGTTGGGAACTTGCACAATTCGTGCTTAAGGCAATTTGTGTTCAAGACTTGAGTCATCTTTAAAGATTGAGGGAAAACAAAAACCGGTAATGTAGGTATGCAAATGGAGGATGAGGTACAATCTCCACCACAATGTCTTCATGGAGAGACGCGGCTGCTGGAAAGTGCAAATCCCCAGAAAGTGACATTAAAGACGTGTCATAAAGTTTCCCGATATCCTTCCTCTATATTGTATCCATTGTCCTTTTAGTTATACAAATTGACTTCCCGCCACTTCCACTAGATGCTTCAGGCTTGGATCAATTGCATTTTTCTTGAGTAAACTGTGGAATCCAAAAAATCTGGCACCAGCTCTGTATATCAGGAGGGGTCTGTTTGCTGTAGGTGGCGGGGAGGGTCTTCCTTTTAACTGACGGTGCACGCACTAATTTTTATCCGCTGTGTATGGCCATATAAGACCGATGTGTTCCGCCTCCGTGTCCGGATCCTCGGTAGCTCAAGGCGCGTCCGGACCCGGGGGTCGTGCAGCCACTCAAATGAAGGGGGTATTTACAGGGGATTATATATTTGTTGTTCGTGACACCACCCATGGTGTGTGGTAATATGGAGTATCACCGCTGCAGTTGGGAGTACCCGGGGGCGATGTAGTGGGCAGTTAGGTGTTTTAACCCCTCCACGGGTAAGGGATGCTCCGGGACTCGGTGATGGTGTTTGGGGCGTGCCATTGGGAGTGAAGGGGTCACTTGCGTACTCACTCAGTTCATAAAGCTGACACTGACGTCTGGATAAACCAAAGTTCTGGACACCGCTGAGGGGAGCTAGTTCGGGTCCCGTCCCCACTGGTGTTGCCTGGTGATCCGTGACCTTCCTCCTGGCATTAAGTTCACTTGTCAGTTGGTCCCGGTAGTATAGAACTAGTCGGGTCCCGCTCCCCAGTATGGCTAACTGTGGGAGCTTGCTCTCAGGGTTCACGCTTGGGATTTTCTGGACCATTTTAGTGGAAAGTCCTATCCCCCTCGTTGCGCTAGTACCCCGATTGTTGGAGTGGGTGGAGAGCAGATCTTGAAGGCTACGTTCTTGTCAGGTTGCCTGAAGCTACTCCCTGACCTAGGGTCCATGTACCTCGTCATGCCCTGGTCCCAGCTTGGTGATGGTTCAAGGCCGCCGACTGTCCTCCTTGACTGTTCCGTGCCCCTTGTCACGATCCCCTGCGACTGGGGGTCCAGCTCCTTCTAGGCCCAGACCACCGTCTGCTACCTAGTAGTTCCAAGGAGCCCGGCTCCTGACCACCTCTCCTTCACTTCACTGTCCCTTTCTCTGACTCCTGACCTCCCCTTACCAGCCCCCCAAGTGGGCGACCTTATTCCACTCAGGCCGTCCACTGGTGTCTGGTGGGTGTGGTGCAGAGTGGTCCTAGGATTTTATTAGCTGATGTAGGCAACACTATATAGTTGGGGACCCGTAACCAAGAAGGAGGTGGATATTGCACAGAAGGGCAGATTGCACAATACCCTGTGACACCCTGATAGGCCAGGGGCGTCACAGATGCTTCATTTGTAATAATGGTCTCCAACCTGTCAATCTCCTGCTGTTCCAAAACTACAACTCCCAGCATGCACCGACAGCCGGAATAATAATTTATCCGCCCTCTCAATAAGCTTCATCCACTCTAAGTAAATGGAAAGTAATTACGTCTTCCTAATCCCTACGTAGATTAGAGCTTGTCAGATGTTTGATAAATGGGCAAAACTGCAGTTCTTATAATAAACAAATGTGCCTCAAGGACTGAGATCCTTAATTCTAGTCTATGTTGCTTAGGTTTTCTAAGCAATGAGCACACGCTTGCAAACTCTTTACTATAAAGCTTGTAAGCGCTGCTCTCATTTTCCCTGGATGAGCAGCCCCTGGTCTGAACTTTTAATTAACTTTTAATCTTCAGAATAACATGGTAATAAATTGGGATGCAGAGGAGCAACGTGTTCCTGAAGAAGCGCACGCCCAGGCTCAGCCTGGCCCACGGGGGAACAGGTGAATCCTCCGGGGGCCCCTCCACCCTCTGTACATAAATATGACTTGGCACAACACGCTTGTTTCTCTATGTACTGACAGAGGTGGCATCTCCTCAATGGTCAGATTAGAGAGGAGCATGGAGGTAGTGTAATATTTGCATTTGGCAGAACAATGCAGTTACTGGTGGCACTCAAGCCCTCCAAGGAGATGATTGCAGTCACCCCTATGTACATAGAAACTCCTTACTATTGTTTCCATTAGGTGAATTGGCTACAATCAAATGATTGAGAGTAATAAACCATTTGTCTGTAAATGAGCAGTCATAAAAATGAGCATTAGCAACGTGGGCACATCGAAACACCAGATGAATGAGCAAAATGCCTTTTCATTGGAAGCCGTGACTTATAGGCAATCTTAAATTCTCACTATTGGCGGCATCATTTTAGATAAACGGGAGATGTGCTGCCGATAACATACTTTATTGGCATATTGTGCACCCATAGAATGTTTGTCAATCTACATATACAACTCAACGTGTGTCTTGAATTGAACTGATTGGTGGTCGTTTGGTGCCTTGGATCGTGGCCCTCGTGGAGCACACACGTACGAGAAGCCTTATTCTTTGGAGAAACTGTCTGTAATGAGAGTTGGGAAAGTAATGGCCATGGGGATTCTTACTGGAGGGAGTTCGGATATATCTACTGTAGGACCCTGATATATCTTTAACCATGAAACGCGTTGATTTTGCAGTTCCTGAAATTTTGATTATTTTCGTCCACACACTGTGTACCAGATTTTCTTGCATTGTTACAAGCACAATGTAGGTGATTTATAGCTCATCTAAAACCCTAGACTATCCATCAGATCAGTAAGATGTCGGGTGCACAACACAATGGTACAGACAATGTGGTGTTCAATACACTGGTGAATACAGACAGACTGCCCCTGTGCAAGAACAGAATATGGGCCCCAGGACGGACATAGACAGAAAAGGGGCCCTGAGCAAGAACATATGGGTCCTTTTGTGTGCCGCCCCCACACCAGCAGTCTGGCTGCTTGGATCCTGATCCGCAGTGGCTAGTGGGATCTCCGGACCCGGGGGTCGTGCGGACACTCAAATAAAAGGGGATGTGTATATATACGGGGATTGCTGTAAATACTTTGACGCCACCCATGGTGTGTGGCAAGATGTGGTACCACCGCTGCTGTTGGGTAGCACCCGGGGGCGATGGGATAGCAGCTGGATGTTAACCCCTCCGTGGGTAGGGATGGTTGCCCTGGGGCTAAGTGTCCAGAACACGGGGAGTTATGTGGGCCGAAGATGGCACGCCGGGCCGGACCGGGGAGTGTTGGTGTACTCACTGTGGAATAATTGCACACACGTCCATTGGTAAACCAAGGTGTTAGTGGCCGGCTGCCGCGTCCAGGTGTACTCGGGTCCCACACCCGGCTGGTGTACCGATGTCCCTTCCTCCAGCACTCTGTAATTTTCCTCACTTTTGAATGACTCCGTCTGGATCGGGGAAGTCCACTCCCGGTATATTTTGGTTGGGAGATGTGCTAGCGAAAGCTTACCCTTAGGGTATCTGTAAACACCCACTGAAATCCCATCTCCTGCGGTGGGCTGCCGTTCCGCTCTATCTGGGCTAAAACATTTGGCGCTAGGCTTGAAACCTGCTCCAGGCCTGGTGAATTAGAGAAGGGGCTTGCAACCATCTTCTAACTAGCGTCCCGGTACCCCGCCTGTGCACGGTTTCAGGACCGGATCTCCACTGTCGGTACCGGTGGGCTCCAACCCTGTCCCAGTCCACTCTGGATCTCCTGCGACCGTATTCCCATCGACTTTGGACACGGTCCACTGCTTGCCACCTAGCCAGTAGACCAGAGCCACTACCCTGTCTACTCTCCACTAGGCTCAGCTTTCCTCTGACAGTCTGCCACTTTGACTCCCCTCCACTTGACCTCCAACTAAAAAGTCGATTTTATACTCACTTGTTCCTGCCCCCAGATCTTCAAGACCCCTAGGTGGGCGCTCCCAATCCACCTGGTCCTGCCCACTGGTGTCCTTCCTACCCTGAGGGGGGTGGCTAGGATTTTGTGGCTGATGGGATCTTGTTTGGGAAGGTGTTATGTGGGGTGTTGTGTACTTCTGTGACCACCTGGCGACGCCAGGGCATCACATTTGCAGTCCAAGAATTCTACCTGCTTTGGAAGTAAAAAATGGGACCCCTGACCTCTAGGACCCCTTTGCGGCTGCACGAATTGCACCAATGGTATGTCCGCCCCTGGTTTAAATGTGAGCCATGTATCCTGGGGTCCCAGTCTGCTCAAATGTTATAAAAATGCAAACCCCCAGGACTGCAATGTTGCACTCGCACTGGTATCGTGAAGAACTATACTGCCTATAGCAGTGGTCTCAAACACACAGCCCGCTTGTACGTGGGGTCTATGGGGATGTGGCACGCCGTGGGGTTACTCTTTACTGAGCCGCGGTTCCGTTTCTGGGACGCTGCAGTGGCAGCAAGGCCCGGTTCCGTAACCCTGGTGGCGTCAAAGTAGAAATGATGGGGATGGTAGTTTCTGACGCCACCTGTGGTATGCGGCCAGTTAGGAGCTGCCGCTGTGAGTTGGGGACCCCCAAGGCAGATGGTGACGTAGCTTGGTTGGTATAGCCTCCACAGGTAGAGTTGAGCCCCAGGGCGGATGAGGGTAGTAGTCAGTGGGGGTGCAGGGCCGGAAGCGGTTCCACTGTGATGGGCTCCAGCTGATCCCGGGTAGTTCAGAGGTCAAGTCCGGTGCACCTTTCTTATGTACATTCCCTGGTCGTCTTCCTGCACTGACTTCTCTCCCACCTGTCCCGCACCTATGCACACAGTGCCCTGAGCCAGTGTCCGCGCACTGTCAGGTGGCTTAAAGCTCTATCCTGTGGCCCTATGTGGTCACTTTCCAGCGGATTTGTGTGTGGAGTTGGCTTTGGTACTAAATTTGTCCTCAGCCTCTGGTTTTACTAGCGGAACACGTTGGTTCTTCACTTCTAGTCTAGGGACCAGTCTCCGTTCTGCGGCCAAGTCCTTCCACTCCATTGTTGTATGTGGAATGAGGCCACGGGAGTATAGCGCACTTCCCGTGGTCCCTAGGACCCCTTCTGTCTTGTGCCTGGGTCGAGCTGCACCAGTTCCAGGCCACAGTTCTTCACTCCTCCACTGCTCCTCTCAACTCTTGCACTACAATCTTCCCAACTCGCTAGACTCCACCCCAGGCCCTGTCTGATTAGGGGCAGGGAGGAACCATCACCAGTGGTGGCTATACATAGCATTAATGGCACCAAGCCCTAACCTGACTCGGTGAAGAGCTACTAATTGAGGTGTTGTGTTTTGTGTGCATACCGGTGGATGACCTCCTCCGTACTCGGGATGGGATAGCACACCTCTGGCTGAGGTGCAGTACCTCTGTGGCGGCTGAAGCCTCAGGGGAGCCACAGAAGCTTCTTGCGGCCTGTAGACACCATGACTATTGCAGCCCGGTATACACTCAGTGCTCTACTGCAGGTGAATGATTTGAAGCACCACGCAAGGGTCTCTTCACTTCTTTACCAATGGCACCCATTGTCAAATTAGAGGCCAACAGCTGACGTGGGTGTATGTATGATGTCAGCAGCTAGCCTCAGATTGATCGGCCGGCATCAGCGCAGTGCCACAAATTATTCACCTGAAAGGCGGCAGCCCCTGCACTGGCCATGATTGTCACGGGGTCTATGTGCCTGCGGGCTGCAAGAAGCAGGTAAGGGGACACTGAGGGAAGAGAGGACAGGTTATATTATATTTACCTACATAATAGGGGAAATTACCACAGGATGGGGTATTCCTAAAAGAAGGGGACTAGCATAGGCACATTACTACAAGAAGTGGACTGGCATGAGCACAAGGATGGGGCACATTACTACAGGATGGGGACATTACTACAAGATGTTGGCCTAAATTTCTACCGTATATGGTGCTAATTGTAAATGTTACAAGAAGGGGATAAAGTGTGGGGAGGGATTCCAAATAAAGCATGTTTTTTTTTCCCCCATTAAAAAGCCTTTTGTGTATATAAAATGAAGTGTACATTTTTTACAGTAAAAAAAAGTTAAAAAAAAACAAAACAAAGGTGCATAGAAAAAAAAATGGAATCACTAAAAATGTCAGTCCTGCACAGAATTCGGCCCTGATACTCAGCGGCGTCTGAGCCCCCTGCCCTATAGTATAGAGGGCTGGTTAGTCCCCAGAAGTTTTGTCCAGGTCACTCGCATTCCTGCTATGTGGTTGGCAGATTTTTCTCTACTGAGGGGTTTAGATTTTATCCTGCATTTTTCCCTGGAGCCATTGTCCATTGACCTATAAGCCAGCCTGTTTTTTTTTCCAATGGAGGCTTCATGACTTGCAGAACCTGTTTGTTTACCCTCTGCCGGGTCCGGGGATAAATGTGGAGGAGATCCCTGGGACTTGCGTGTTGCTCACACCCCCAAAGAGACCAATCACCGTCTCCTGGCTTTATGTCAGATGACATATGGAATCCAGGCCACGTGCCTATTTATGCGTGGCTCCGGGAGTTTTTAAGGTCGCAGTGTAATGTCTGTGCGTGCCGGGACCTTCATGGAATTCTATATCTTGTAAGGGCAGAATAACACTTCATAAAGCGGCCAGATGAGGCTTCATGTAAAGAGAGACCGTGATGAGGGGTAGAAAGGAAAAACACCTAAATATTGTATATGGATTCATACATTGGGATATTTGTGGGGTGAAGTTCTGAGGGTCCTGAGTCGTAGAGTCCTTGGCTAGGACTAGAGACTAGGGTTGGTATTAGCTCAGCACTGATGATGTATACAGAGAGCGGACTGGCACAGAGCAGCCCGGTAGGGCAGGATATAGGGCCGGCTCTGCAGCTCCTTGCCTGTGTGTAGACTTTATAGGGGGTATTTGTGGCGCCCCAGGACCTGGTCGCCACAACAGCATTGCCCTCCCAAAGGGTTAATGCTGAGCCTGGAGGTAATGGGGAGGTCCATTGGCCAGCAAGTTAACATCCAACGCAGTTCTCCCTCCGGCCAGCAGGGGGAGCTCTGAACGTGGAATTCCAGGGAGCCTTCCTCAAGTCTGACCTGAGGGAGGAAGTAGCAGTCAGTCTGTAGAGAGAAGTGATAGTGAGCAGACGCAGAGTGTGCTGTCCTGTGGATCTGGGGCCTAGAGCTGGAGCAGCTTGGCCCAGGGAAGCAGGAGTAGCAGAGAGGCAGCGAAGAGACTCGGACATCGGAATCTGTGGCCACCAGGGCTTAAAATACTCCCTGGTAGCCGAATCCGAAGGGCAGGAGAGCTGCAAGCACCTGGCCCATAAACATCCCCGAAGGTACAGCTGCAGCATCAGGGCCCGGTGTGGACTCCAGCAGAGAAGCACCAGAGAGGGCCTGCGCAGCCTGCTACAGAGGGAAAGGGACGTACCATCGGTCCCAGCAGCAAAGAGGGCCATTGCTGGATTCAGAGAAGCAGGGTCCTATCATAACAAAGAAAAGCACAGGAGTAGGCCTCATACTCAGCTGGCCAGAAAGATCACCCCAAGTACTTCCAGGCCGACCGGATCCCCATCACCACCTGTAACTGTCTCCCAGGACTGGACTGTTCCCAAAGTAAAAGAGGAAAAGGTAAAGAGACTGTTGTTTGTGCCTGGTTCTTTCATTGCCTGTCGGCCCTGCACCGTGTTAGCCACACAACACCATAGACTTTCACGAGCACTAACAGTGTCCCCGGGGCTCCGCTCCACCTGTGGGGAGCAGTACCACCATTGCTGCTATATCATCACCCCGGAGGCCTCACACAGCAGCGGCGGCTTAATAGCCGCAGACCACAGGTGGCGTCACGAACACAAACTTTATTCATCAAGCCACATATTCTACTGACACCCACCAGGGCCACGGAGCCGGGCTCAGCCACCACTGACTACCACCGGACTAGTCCGGCCCGGCAGAGAATCAGCGGAGAGGTGGTTGAAATTTTCATACGGGTGAATGTGGGGGTTAGGACAGAGGTGGGTCTGGGGGCCTTGATAAGGGTCCTCATCTAATAATATGTAATATATTTATGGCTGGTCCTGTGGAGATGAGAATATCCATTCAGAACAATATTTCTTGAGTTTGGCTTGGTACGATGGTTTTGTTGGGGGGGGGGTTTGTAGCGTTTGACGTTTGGAAGCATCAGTGCTATAGCCCAAGAAAGGACCGTGATACATGGACCGGCCAGTGGCCTCCTGACCCAACCGAAACTGCCCCTATCCAAAGTCTTAGAGCAGATTCTTGAATTGAGTCCGTATGTGTGAATCTGGCCTCCAGTGGTGACAGAGGCCTGTGAGCCCGGGGGCCTGGTGCCTGCATTTGCACTGGCACCACCTCCACCCTTTCAGCTGTAACGGCATTGCGTATGCGGGCACGCCCTACTCCATCCTCCCGCTGTGTCTGAGCTCTGACATCTCAGCATGACGTCACTACAGCGCGCCCGCTGTGCCGAGATGTGCACATCTGCAGAACGCTCTCCACAGAGACCTATTACAACTCCTGCTGTGGGGTCCCGTGACTTCTATGTACGCCCGACAGCAGTCCCATAGAAACTGAACAGAGTGGGGATACAGATACTTTGGCAATGCTGCATTTCAGAAAACTCTTCTCAGGATCCGTAGTGGTTCCTGTAAATTGACCCCAATGATTCATTGTCGTCCCCCATCTTTTGATGCTGTGGTGGCGTCCCCGGTGTTGCGCTGCATTCTGCCTGTTGGCGTTAGCTGCTGTCTGTGACGCGCCGGGAGCTGGTGAATGATGGGGAATCTTGGGGGCTCGTCTGACCCAAGTCACATCACTACTTTTGTACGATTTTATTTTGGGAGGTATAGTGCTCTATATACAGAGTATATTCGATTTGTATTGACCCGGTCATGCTGGGGGTTGTAGTTTTGTTTGTCTAATAATTACAATGTTACAGATAACGGGAGACTAAAGCTGGTGTCACACATAACGACGACGACAACGACGACGCTGCTACGTCACCATTTTCTGTGACGTTGCAGCGACGTCCCGTCGCTGTCGCTGTGTGTGACATCCAGCAACGACCTGGCCCCTGCTGTGAGGTCACCGGTCGTTGCTGAATGTCCAGCTTCATTTTTTGGTCGTCACACTCCCGCTGTGACACACACATCGCTGTGTGTGACAGCGAGAGAGCGACGAAATGAAGCGATCAGGAGCCGGCACTGGCAGCTGCGGTAAGCTGTAACCAGCGTAAACATCGGGTAACCAAGGGAAGACCTTTCCCTGGTTACCCGATGTTTACGCTGGTTACCGGCCTCCGCTCTTGCTGCCAGTGCCGGCTCCTGCACTGTGACATGTGGCTGCAGTATGCATCGGGTAATTAACCCGATGTATACTGTAGCAAGGAGCCAGCGCTAAGCAGTGCGCGCGGCTCCTTGCTCACTGCACTGTGACATGTAGCTGCAGCACACATCGGGTTAATTAACCCGATGTGTACTGTACCTAGGAGAGCAAGGAGCCAGCGCTAAGCGCGGCTCCCTGCTCTCTGCACATGTAGCACAGCGACGTTATGATCGCTGCTTCTGCTGTGTTTGACAGCTAAGCAGCGATCATAACAGCGACTTACAAGGTCGCTGTTACGTCACCGAAAATGGTGACGTAACAGCGACGTCGTTGTCGCTGTCGCTTAGTGTGACACCAGCTTAAGTCATTTCTACGTCTGATGTTTACCAGATATTGTCACCCAATCCAGATCACAAATGGTTAATGTCACTGATACACCACGCAGTCTGGCAGTCACGACTTTTTTCCATTTACAAGGTATCACGGTGTAAAAATAGCATCTCCGATTCAGCCGGATCCATTTCCACTCTCGTGTTTTTCTCACCGCGTTTGATACTGAATTAAAATTTAATTAGCATTTAAAGGAGAAACTGGGATAAAGCGTAATTGGTGAGAAGATTCATTCCTCCCGCGATTCTCACTTCACACACCCCCCCCCCCCTAGACATTTGGGAGGATCATATAAAACCCATAGCAACTCGACCTAGATTGGATTGGATGCTCAGATGGTTGTGCCAACAGATCCCAAATCAGTATTGCCGTGATTGCTCATATCCATAGTGGTTGTGTTCTCAATGTCTGTAGGCCTCCAGCGGTGGAGTGAAGCTGCTCGACAAGGATGAAAAGACTCGAATGTGAGACTCAGTGGAACGTCTTTGCATTTTTGTCCCGTTCTCCAGATTACGAATTTCTTCACTAATGATAGTTTATCCTTGGCAAAGATGAGCATGTGACTGTTCTGATGTCTCTTGGGTAGAGGGTCCATGTTTGGTTCGCGAGGTTAATGATGGTTTGCAGTTTTGCTCTTAGATGGCCGTCCATTGGGCTTGGTGGTTACTTGACCCACCAGCCAACATCCTCCTGCTCTGTTTGTGTTCATGCTGTGTGACCTTCATCTGCCATAAAATTTACATTGGATTAGACTTTGATCTTTTATCTTTTCTGGCATCCTGTCCATTGTCCTTCGATGTGGAGTGAACATGATAAAATTTACTCATGCAATTGTGTAATGGTTATTGCACTTGTCCATAGGGACGTAAAAGGGCTTATCTGTCCCCCGAGATCTTTCCATGCCATAAAGGTACTGTCACACTTTAGCGATGCTCCAGCGATCCAACCAGCGATCTGACCTGGCAGGGATCTCTGGAGCATCGCTACATGGTCGCTGGTGAGCTGTCAAACAGGCAGATCTCCACAGCGATCAGCCACCAGCGACCCGTGTAACAACCCTGTGCTTGGTAACCATAGTACACATTGGGTTACTAAGCAAAGCGCTTTGCTTAGTAACCCGATGTGTACCTTGGCTACGTGGGCAGGGAGCCGGCGTCTAGAAGCTGCGAACGCTGGTAACCAAGGTAAATATCGGGTAACCAAGCAAAGCCTTTGCTTGGTTACCCGATGTGTATCTTGGTTACCAGCGTCCGCAGAAACCGGCTCCCTGCTCTCTGCAAATTCAGATCGTTGCTCTCTCGCTGTCACACACAGTGATGTGCGCTTCACAGCGGGACAGCAACGACCAAAAAATGGTCCAGGACATTCGGCAACAACTGGCGACCTCACAGCAGGGGCCAGGTCGTTGCTGGATGTCACAGTGACATCGCTAGCAAGATCGCGGTTGCGTCACAAAACCGTGACTCAGCAGCGATGTCTCTTAGTGAGATGTGTCCTTAAGAGTAGATGAAAACTGGTCAGACCATGGATGACCTCTTCTGCAAATCACAAGGTCAAAGACTTGAGGATTTTAATTAACACTCTCATGACCTTCTACCCCTAAACCTGGTTGGGCACATTGGTTAAGCCAACCAGATATTACATATGGCGGTATCCTGACCACCCCCCCCTCCAACAACACTTCTGCTCTTCTCTCCCCATTGAAAACGCATGCTTAGGAAGTTGGCATTAAATACAATCTACCTGGCCACATTAGGCAGTTTTAGGGGTGGTCTAGCTGCCTGAAGACCACCCCCCCCATAAATGTTGGTGGACATTGCTGACATCTATATGGGCTGTTGGAGCTATTGGAGGAATAAGAATGTAGAGGATGGATTTGTGGACTTTCCATGTCATCCATGAAGATGAGCAGTGCCAAATGTATTTCACGGCCACTTATCACTTTTTGCATCGGGTCAACAAGATTACTTCATAGAGTTGGAGAAGTTGGTTATTGTCACAACTTTGTGCCCTACAATTGTCATATCTAAAGGATCTGGGAAATGGAGTTTACAGTTTTGCATGTGAATTGATTCTCTACGTATTGGGAGCTTTATACTTACGGTAATTCGTTTTTGGTCAACCTTGGGCAGAAGAGTAAGATCTATGGTGTGAAACCTTGTATGACCACCAGCGACTGCTGGATAAACTCCGGTTGCCATCCGCACTGATATATTATCTGGACCAATAATTATCTTAAGGTTACATTTTTTTTTTTTTTTTTACTATGTGCATAACCTTTCAAAAAAAAAAAAACCTTTCCCAATGTGTTGCCTCCTGCCATCCCCCAATCACTGTAAACCTATCTTGTAACCCTATTCTATAGCCCTACAGCACCATATGTACTGGAAGATCTGATCATGTGACTAATTGCAGTAATGTCGGCACCGAGTGTTTAATGCTCATAGGAACATTATTACATATCAGGTTATTTATCTATATATATTTTTTTTTTGTTTAGGTGCTGCTGGTGTTTTAGTTGGACACCCATTTGACACAGTAAAGGTGGGTAACCCGTACAATTGTATATGTCTGCCAGCATGCATAGGTTTGGGTTACAGAAGGAAATATCATTTTATTTTAAGAGAAACTGTACTTTCCTTTCCCTTTTATACATGAGCTCATTTGTTGTGATGACTTTTTCCTTTACATTTTAACCCCTGCACAACTACCTGGATTTGAGCAATGCGAAGAATTCTTCTACGTAAAATGTGTCCAGTGCTATAGAATAGGAAGTTCTGTTCTAGCAATGTTTAGGTGATCTGTCAATCTGACGTAGTCTCTGTATAGGGTAGACTATATCTAGAAGGGGGCGGTTTGTGTTTTTTATGGCATCATGACTGATGGTTAATTTAAAGGGAGGGAAAAAAGCCTCAAAACCTCTTAACTGTATATACAGTGCCTTGCGAAAGTATTCGGCCCCCTTGAATTTTTCAGCCTTTTCCCACATTTCAGGCTTCAAACATAAAGATAAAAATGTTAATGTTCTGGTGAAGAATCAACAACAAGTGACACAATTGTGCAGTTGAACAAAATTTATTGCTTATTTTTAAACTTCTGTAAAAAATAAATAACTGAAAATTGGGGCGTGCAATATTATTCATCCCCTTTACTTTCAGTGCAGCAAACTAACTCCAGAAATTCATTATTGATCTCTGAATGATCCAATGTTGTCCTAAATGACTGATGATGATAAATATAATCCCCTGTGTGTGATCTAGTCTCCGTATAAATGCACCTGCTCTGTGATAGTCTCAGGGTTCTGATTAAAGCACAGAGAGAATCATGAAGACCAAGGGACACAACAGGCAGGTCCGTGATACTGTTGTGGAGACGTTTAAAGCCAGATTTGGTTACAAAAAGATTTCCACAACTTTAAACATCCCAAGAAGCACTGTGCAAGCGATCATATTGAAATGGAAGGAGTATCATACCACTGCAAATCTACCAAGACCCGGCCGTCCCTCAAAAATGTCATCTCCAACAAGGAGAAGACTTATCAGAGATGCAGCCAAGAGGCCCATGATCACTCTGGATGATCTGCAGAGATCTACAGCTGAGGTGGGAGAGTCTGTCCATAGGACAACAATCAGTCGTACACGGCACAAATCTGGCCTTTGAGAAATGGCTTTCTTCTTGCCACTCTTCCATAAAACGTGTTGTTTAAAGTTTGCCACAAGCCACCTGGAGACCCCAAACATGTGGAAGAAGGTGCCCTGCTCAGATGAAACCAAAATCTAACGTTTTAGGCACAATGCCAAACTATGTTTGGCATAAAAGCAACACAGCTAATCACCCTGAACACACCATCCCCACTGTCAAACATGGTGGTAGCAGCATCATGGCTTGGGCCTGCTTTTCTTCAGTAGGGACAGGGAAGATGGTAAAATTGATGGGAAGATGGATGGAGCCAAATACAGGACCATTCTTGAAGAAAACCTGTTGAAGTCTGCAAAAGACCTGAGACTGGGACGGAGATTTGTCTTCCAACAAGACAATGATCCCAAACAAAGCAAAATCTACAATGGAATGGTTCACAAACTTATCCATGTTGTTAGAATGGCCAAGTCACAGTCCAGACCTGAACCCAATCGAGAATCTGTGGAAAGAGCTGAAAACTGCTGCTCACAAACGCCTCCATCCAACCTCACTCAGCTCCAGCTGTTTGCAAAGGAAGAATGGGCGAGAATTTCAGTCTCTCGATGTGCAAAACTGATACACATCACCCAAGAGACTGCAGCTGTAATCGCAGCAAAAGGCGCTACAAAGTATTAACTTTCAGGGGATGAATAATATTGCACACCCCAATTTTCAGTTTATTTTTTTATAAAAGTTTAAAATAAGCAATACATTTTGTTCAACTTCACAATTGTGTCCACTTGTTGATTCTTCACCAGAACATTTATTTTTTTATTTTTTTATGTCTGAAGCCTGAAGTGTGGGAAAAGGAAGCAAAATTCAAAGGGGCCGAATACTTTCGCAAGGCACTGTAGGTCATTTGTAAGTGTAACTCCCCATTAAGTGCTGCCTATAATGGTGGCACTACGTGTTTTGTTGTTTTTTTTTTTTTTTTTCTTCTTGTTACATGCAATCGAGCAGCCTCATTTGATAGTGGTCTTGGGTCTCAAAACCTGGTTTGTCCCAGATGTGGGCTCAGACATGCAGCTTAGAAGAAGCCCCCCACTCGCTACCACCAGATAATTTTGCACTGGACATGACTGCTCAGCTTAGTATCCAAAAGTGGAGCTGGGCAAACCCACAGATGTTCGGGTTAGCCGGGTCAAAAAAAAAATCTAGTTTGGGACCGGATTTTAGCCTGAACGCCATACCCCCATATAAGGCTATCCCCGAGCATGTGCTGTAAAATGGTGTTAGTAAGGGATAGGGTGCTGTAAAGCTGGAGAATTATACTTTCCAAGTATCCCCACAGTTGTCACTACTTCTGGATTAACTCTCATGCACATTCACTGCTGCCCCCACCCACCATCTGACAGCATCAGTGACTGGTTGCAATCAGACTGCTTGCATCTGTGATTGGTTGTTGAGTGGAAAAGTCAATGGATATTCTCAGGCTGAAGCCCATGGTTATTTGGCCCTCCTCAGCCAAAAAATGTCAGCCTGCAGCTTCCCCAGAATTGTCGCATACATTAGATGCGACGATTCCAGCACTTTACCAGGCTCATTCTCTCTTGCCCTGGAGCGGTGGCAGTCTGGATAATATAAGTGCTTAATGACAGGTGTAATTTTGTAAAAAAAAAAAAAAAAAAAAAAAAAAATCACAGCGGTCATCAAACACTAGGTAGTAATGAGAACTCATAGACCCCACTCATTACAAACCCTGTAAGTGAAAATTAAACACAAAACAAACATTTTTTATTTATTTTTAAAAACAAAAACCACACCCTTTAATTTTCTTTACCCCTCCCAAAACACCCTGCAGGTCCAACGTAATCCACTTGAGGTCCCATGACAATTGCGGCTCAGCTGCATCGGAGTTCACATTGTAAAATGGTACCACTCACTGTGGGGTCAGTGACACACTGACTGAGCCACAGCTGTGAGCGGTGACATCACGGAGTTAACCTAAGGTCAAAGCTGGAGGTTCCTACAGTGCTCAAACTGTGACCACAGGTGAACTGACCTGAGGTCAACTCAGTGACCTTACCTTAGGTGATTGAACTCCCATGCTGGATTACCGCATAAGGCAATGTGTGTGCACACTGAGTATTTGGGTGCAGACATTTCTGTGCACGGACGCTGTGTCTGTTATGGACCCCGAACTTTACAGTTTGGGTTCACCCATCACTATCCAAAAGCAGTAAAAGTAATATTTAAGAGGGCATTCTTGGTTACAAGAAAAATGTTTCAGATTGTAGAGAAAGCTGCCTATGTTCTGTAGCCTCCTATGTAGCTGACTACATAGCTGGCAATGTATCCTTAACTCCAACCAGTAGAGGTGCAAAAAAGCTTGGCGAACTGAAGCCCGGCGAACCTCCTCCTACCTGCTGGCGTCTGATCTGAGCAGTCGTCCCGGTTCTGTCATCGCTGTGATTTTACTAATCTGGAGAGGAGCCAAGGATTGCGGCAGATAGGAGGCTTGGGGGGAAAAAAAATAATTCCATAGATAAGACAGTTTTAGTGATTAGTGTGGTTGGACCAGGGGGGTCGGTAATGGGATCTCTTTGGTTTTGCCGCTGCTGAGTTAAGTTTTGGATGGCTCCCACAATCCAGGGGACGGATTCAGGTAACTGGTATTTTATGGAGTTTCTATTTCAGCAATTGTCACGTGCGGTTCTGAACAAGTTTCTGTATTATGTGATGTTTCCTTGTTGCCTTAATGTCCTCTGCTCTCGTAGCCAGGGGAAGCCTTAATAGTGTCATTTGTTGTAGATGAGCCCGCTTGGCGGAGCGTTCCCCACCAGTAAGTATTTCCCAGGTGAATTCTCGTTTCTCTCAAACCGATTCTTTATGGAACAATGAGGGGGGTGGGGTGGGGTGGGGGGGGGGTGTACGATGGAGGAATCAAAAATGGTGCAAATGAAAGTGAGCACTTGTTATAGCAGCCAGATTGCTGCTTTGATTCGCAAATTGACCTCTGAAAAACAATCAGAGCTGCTGTCTGACCGCTCCGACTTTCCTTTGTGCCGGTTCTGATCCATCTCCCCAGTATTATTTGTAATAAATAAGACCTCTTAACTTTTCCCATGACTTTTTACTGTCCGGCCTGGATTCTCATCCTCCGCTGACGTTTTATTGCAGCTTTCCGTTATCTCTGTGGTCCTCGTCGCCCGCTTTCCTGCATGCGTGCCCTGCCACAGCCATGTTTACTTTGCTTTTCCTCTTTGAGAATGTTCAGTGTCCGTTCCTTGTCATTCCTGTCCCTCACTTCATATTGCTCAAAAAAACCATAATTGTATCATCTGATCGACTTCCAAAACTACAACCACCCGTTGATTCCCATGAAGATAAGCGGTGCCACGCTAGACTTTCTGATGCTGATCCATATGTCTTCCAATGAAAAAGATGTTCTAATTGCTGCCTCTCTCCTACAGAAACTGATATTTTAATCAAATATGTAAACTGGGCTGTTCTTTCCCACCGGGGGTGCGGCCTGGCTGCTCTGCGCTTTCCCCCTCCCCACAGGGGTGCGGCCTGGCTGCTCTCCGCCCCCGCCCCCGCCCCCTCCAGGGGTGCAGCCTGGCGGCTCTGCGCTTTCCCCCTCCCCACAGGGGTGCGGCCTGGCTGCTCTCCGCCCCTTCCAGGGGTGCAGCCTGGCGGCTCTGCGCTTTCCCCCTCCCCACAGGGGTGCGGCCTGGCTGCTCTCCGTCCCCCCCTCCAGGGGTGCGGCCTGGTGGCTCTGCACTTCCCCCTCCCACCTCCCAGGGGTGCAGCCTGGCGGCTCTGCGCTTTCCCCCTCCCCACAGGGGTGTGGCCTGGCTGCTCTCCGCCCCCCCCCCCCCTCCAGGGGTGCGGCCTGGTGGCTCTGCGCTTCCCCCTCCCAGGGGTGCAGTCTGGCGGCTCTGCGCTTTCCTTCTCCCCACAGGGGTGCGGCCTGGCGGCTCTGCGCTTCCCCATTCCCCCCCTCCCGGGGTGCGGCCTGACGGCTCTGCGCTTTCTCTCTCCCCACAGGGGTGCGGCCTGGCGGCGCTGCACTTCCCCACCTGCCCCCCCCCCCCTCCCAGGGGTGCGGCCTGGCGGCTCTGTGCTCCCGCGGGGGTGCGGCTTCCATCCCTGGTGAAGGGTTCCTATATTGAGCTTTGTCTGCACCGCAAGCTCAGGGCAGTGCTGTCAATCACCAGTGAGGAATTTGGGGCTATGCAAAATCAGTGGGTGGAATTATCCACTGAGCCTCTTGGCCACGCCCAGAGTGCACTGGCACTCTAATTAGCATATTTGATTTAAACTTCAGTTTCTGCAGAACAAATACCGCAATTTAGGTCACTAAAGGTGGTTTATTATAGGGCTGTCACCTACAAGATGCTGTACTTAGGTTTAGATTTTAGTTTGGGCTCTTTAAGATGGGGGATGATATTTACTCACGGAGCTAAATGTAACACTGCGTGTCCTTGGCGCTCTACCCTTGCATTCTGTTATGTTGTTTGTGCATTGTCGGGCTGCAGAACGTTCTGCTGATATCCGGGCTCCATACAGGTCAGACCTGCTCCTATAGATGCCGCTCTCCATACATTTAGACTATAGACCAGCGCATCATTTCATAGCAGAGTTAATACACTGCTCCTGGGGCTATAAAGATGTAAGGCTTTCCTGCAAATTGAACGCTTCCCGTAGAAGTGAACGGAGTTGTTGCATGACTGTCACGGTTCTGTATGGAATTAAGCCATTATATGGGGAAATTACAGACTGTAAAGTGCGCAGCAGTAGGTTACAAAAGTGTTCCCTTTTTTTTTTTTAACCTTTGCTTAATTTGGTCTCCCATTTCTCAAAACAGATTTCAATACATGATTTTGACATTCAATTTGAGCCCTACACAGGCTGCAACTTGCATCACAGCCACTAGGTGGCCACCTAGAGACACATAACATAACCTACTCCCGACAGAGTATCATGGCTTCTTCTGCAGCTCCACTTGGGATATGTTGGGCTAAGTGGAAGGACACCTGTACACCTGCCCAACGGATGGCACCGGACCTCTACAGGGTCCGATTTGTAATATTTTTCAAGCATGGGCAAGAGACTTGTAATTTGAAGCTACAGGACTGAAAAAAATGCGTTCACACGGCTACACGTAGGGGCACCGTACACCGACAGTAACGCGTCGTATCACAAGCTTGTAATGACTCAGATTTCCTCAGGCTGATTATCAGCTGCATTCACTCCTCCGGAGGAGGCCGAGGAAACCTCCAGAAGTGAGGCTGAATCATCAGCTGCTCAGTCAGCAACATCAAATTCAATGGAAAACCAAATAAGATGACACCGGGGGTGACTTATGAAGCCTGGGTGACCCAGTGACCAAAATAATGGTTTTATAGCTGCTACAAACAGCACAACTTGGTGTCCATACGATGAGTATCACTGCCCCCTCTGTCTGATGGGACCCTCGGTCGTGGATGCCGAGCTTTGCTCTTTAGCTGTGGCTCACTAACGATGGAGAGGAAACCTCCACAACATCAAGTATTTATGAATTTCCGCCATTCGATGCTTCTCCCGTGTGAGTTTCCAGACGTGTTATGTCTCCGGACGTGATGATTGAGATCTGAGGTAGCGCTGGCTTTGGTTTTGTGTAACCTCTCGTTACGTAACGTGGCAGTGTTTGGGATCCTTGTGTTTTCCGTCCTGTGCGACAAAACACAGACATCAGAGACATCATGCAATCCAAACAAAGGTGGGGAGTCCTCACCAGGACCCTGATACAAAGTAGTCCCGGAAAAGTTCAGTCCCTGGAGACTGTAGTGTTCATTTTTTGGCTGCCTTCCTAGAGACTGACGTGTTCTGCTGTTCCCCCTTTTCTTCGTTCTCTTCATTCTTGCTGTAGTAAATCCTGTCTCTTGCTCCTCTTATGCTCCATCTCATACCTGGGCCGAGTTTTCATTGTCCAATTATAAAAGGTGTAAATGTTGAATTACTGTGACCCTTTATGAAAACCTCTTGCTCTTTCATTGTGCCTTGTGCTATAAGGACGCCTTTCCTGACCACTGATGTCCTTTCTTGTAGGTGCGGCTGCAGGTTCAGAGCGTGTCCAAACCCCTTTATCGAGGGACTATCCATTGCTTCCAATCCATTATCAAGCAGGAATCGGTAAGTGTTTCGTCTCGATGCTGACCTACTGCTTGTGTGTTCTTAGATGTAAGGATGCTTTACATGCTGTAACATCGCTAGCGATCTCGTTAGCGATGTAACACGCCAGATTGCACATATGATTTGCCGAGATCGCACATGTGACCGGTGCTACAAAAAAAAATTGACCTATGTGCGATCTGGCCTGTCACATCGCTAACGAGATTGCTAGCGATGTCGCAGCATGTAAAGCACCCTATAGCCTTCATATATAGTATTTGGCCATTTGCACCCCCTATAGAACTAACAGTCAAATGTGACTTATGCCCTAACCTGGGATGCAACCAAAGACCTTAAATCTCCCGGATGAGCACTTCTTGCTCTTAGTCTTCACAATCGGTGGAATTCTCAGCACCCAGACCACCACCAATACCCTATATATTTCGTGTGCGTGTGCGGGTTTTTTTTTTTTTTTCATAAGGCCTTCAAAAAGCTAAAATGTAAAAATGGTTGCATTTAATTCTCCACCCATGCTCCTATACTGAGCTTTTTGGAGGAGGGACCACTGTGGTCACCGGTAGATATTGACCTGGGAAATATAAGTTGTCACTTGGGTCCATGACTTGATACTTTGTCCTTTCTTGTAGGCATGGGGTCTGTACAAAGGCGTTGGATCACCAATGATGGGGTTGACCTTCATCAACGCACTCGTCTTTGGAGTTCAGGGAAACACCCTGAGATACCTCGGCTCTGACACTCCAATGAACCAGTTTCTTGCCGGATCAGCCGCCGGCGCCATCCAATGTGTGATCTGTTGCCCGATGGAGCTGTCGAAGACCAGGATGCAGCTCCAAGGAACCGGTGAATACAAATCTAAATCCAAAACCTACAAAAATTCCTTAGACTGTTTGGTAAAGATTCACCGAAAGGAAGGACTGAGGGGCATCAACAGGGGCATGGTCACCACCTTCCTCAGGGAGACTCCAAGCTTTGGTTTTTACTTCTTGACCTATGACTATCTCACCAGGTATTTGGGATGTGAGATCAATGACAGTTTAATCATCCCCAAGCTGCTGTTTGCTGGGGGGATGTCAGGGATCGTATCCTGGCTATCCACTTACCCAATTGATGTGATCAAATCACGGCTCCAAGCCGACGGCATCGGAGGAGTCAACAACTACAACGGCATTGTGGACTGCGTCAGGAAGAGCTACCAAGTGGAAGGCTGGAGAGTGTTTACCAGGGGGCTGACGTCCACCTTGCTCAGAGCCTTTCCCGTCAATGCCGCCACGTTCGCCACCGTCACCTTGTTCCTTATGTACATGAGGTCGGAAAACGCCATAAAGGAATGTGACACCGGCCCGGCAATCCAGCAGCCATCCAGCATGTAGAAATCTATTAGAGTATCTGAACAATGTAAAGCTATTTTTCTATGACTTGTATGTACATAACGGATGTGTATAATTTGTTGTAAAGGCATTTTAGGCAGGCGTTCATCTCGATCGTATTATACAATGTGGCCTTATTGGGATATGTTGCCCCCTTTGGCCGTAGAAGATGTGGGGGGGTTATTCTTCTGGAGGTTCTCGAATGATAAAGTAATCGATGGAGGCAATTATCCACCCGCACATCCAAATGATCAGTCCTAAACCGTTACCAGATGTATTCTAGATTAGAGTATGAAGTATTTTATCATTTATGGCCGGGGAGAACTTGTCTCATGTTGGTTCCCTCCCCCACATCGATCTTAGGGGTGGCTTCTGGTTCTAGCAGGTGGTGATGCTAAAAAGTGGAGATTTTCAGGTGCCTGTTGGAAAGAAGCAGTCTAAGATTTACCCTTGGCAGAATAGATATTGAAGAACACAAACTGTAACCTTACGATGCAGCAGCGCCTCCTATCCTGCAGGAGACAAGGCTGCAAATCTTAATAAGCGGTAATGCAATGATGGGATTCCTGGTTGCAATTTTTTATTTTTATTTTTTTAATTTTTTTTCCCATTCCTCTTCATTACCTTTTTCAAGGTTCAGCTTCAAATCTGGCTGCTTCTGTTACATGGAGTAATGGATGGACTATAGGTCAGGCTTTTATGTTCCGTGGCGTCATTGAACTATGGCTTTAAGAAACGGTAAAAAAAAAAATCGGGCTTTTAATGTCAATATTTATTTTTTTATATTGAATATTTTATTTCAATTGGTTAAAGCTGCAACTTATTTACTGTACAATGTAAGGCATTTGCACCAACATTTTTATCTTCCCTTTTTTTAAATGTGTTTCTTAAATGCTAGAGATGCTGACAATAAGTCTCCAGTAGGGTGCGATGATGGCGGGCGATGGGTCACTACCGTATGGAGCGGAATGGAATAAATAAAAATTCTTATAGCAGCTGCTGGTCTGTGTTGTGTGGTCAATAAGGGAACGCTCAGCGCCATGGTCTGTTATTGAACAGTGTACAAGGCGGAGTACTCCGGCGCCATCTACAGTGCAAACTGCAGTACTGCAACAAGCCGTAAAGATCAAGTAGGCTCGAATCAAAGTACAATATGGTTTACAGGGAGGGATAAAACATCTGTACAAAATATGGATCTTGTAATGACCTGGGCCCTGAACGTATTGGGGCAGCGGGATCGAGACGCACACAAGCACTTTGTCACTTAAACAGTCCAGGTGATTTATTCATTCTCATGAACCGCACCAGTTCACATAACACAAAGTAGCTTTTCCTTGGCTTTTTACTAAGAACAGATAAGTGTAAAGTCTCTTTACTTCTGTGGATATGTCCACACAGTTCATAGACACATTTTATGACCCCAGTCTGTTTCTACCGCGGATCCGTCCGCACACACTCTGGCTATGACTCCGCCGGAGTATGTCACTGAAGGTTTCCACACAACCTTCACAAACTAACCTCTGTTAGTCACATAAGCCCCTTTCTTAGGGTTTACCTGCTGTAAGTCTGGCTCCCTCGAGTCCAGGGAGATTCTCACGGGGCTCACCGGCCAGGTCCTAGGAACTGCTCCGTTCAGTGGCACCTGCTGATGGTCCAGAGCCTCAGGAGACTCTGCAGCTTCCTTTATTTCTCACAGCCCTTGCTGGCTTGGCAACCCAAAATGCTCTCTCCTGACAAACACATTGTTTTAACCTCATGGAGCCACACCCACAGGTGGTAAGGTGTGTAATCGGACCCATACACCCTTCCCAGCACCTAAACATGACTCTGAATGCATTGCAATATTTTGTGGAACTAAAAGTCCCATAGTAATTTCAGTTCAATGTCACAGGGGACCTTCTCCACCGAGACACACAGCGACCGCCGGTGTTGTGGACGGTCACGATCTCTCAATATACAGTGTGTATATTTATAGTTTCCAAAAATATACAGATGTAATGTGCATAAACCCAAACTAATGCCCTTAGCAATCAACCAATGTTGCCTGCTATGGGGGTAAAACATGGAATCTGTTCCTTTTGGAATCAATAATACTTTTTTTTTTAAACTTTTATACCATTAATGAAGCATGGGACATATAAAATGATTTTAAGGGGAAGGTGCCATAAAAAAAAACTGCGAAAAATATAAATTAGTAATGTTTTTAAATATTTTTCATGGAGCACAATATGAAAACAATTTAAAGTTTTGATATGTTCCACTTTTAAACACTAGGGGGAGCAGCTGCTAAAGTGTAACAGTAGCCTGGATTACAGCTGCAGTAAAAGTGGGTGGAGTCTGCTCGTGTGTGATGTCACCTCCCCTCCTGTTCTGGGGGTTCCCAAAAGGATAAGGGAAGATGAAATTTAGGGGGGACACAGTGCGGAGCCATTTTGTTGGCAACAAAGTGATCTTGTACTGTGGAAAGTGTCAAAGGATGGCTGGCATAGTGCTCCACTGTATAGTGTCCCATATACTGACACCATATTATGCTGTCCCCACAGTGCAATTTCCTCCTCCTGATGTGATCTGATAAAACGTCATCCCACAGCTAGGATCTAAGGAGAAACGCTTCTACTTGTGGAGAGTGAGAGGGTGAGGAGGCTTATAACCCATGCAATGCTCCTCTGTGACATTTAAATATGCAAATTGCCTCATTAGAGAGGCAGACCACTTTATCTCTGGCAACACCTATTGAAAGTGGAAATCTTCAGTCAATATCGACCCTCTAATGTACCTTGTTATACAACTTAGGATAAAAGCCAAATCAGAATCTAATTTGTAGACAGTGCTTCGGAGATTCTGGTTTGGCTTTTATCCTAAGTCGTAAAACAAGGGATATTAAAGGTTCAATATTGACGTTGAGTATTGCTACTTCCAGTAGGTGGCGCTAGAAATCGTATCCTTGTCCTCTTTGAAGAGACAATTTGCATATTTGATTTTGCAGAGGAGCATTGCATGGCTTAGGCAGGAAACGCACTTATGCGTGTAAAATCGTTCCGAGTTGCCTGAAAAAAAACTCGGCCGATTTTAGTTCACGTTAGGTCAGTGTGCAATGCAAGCGTGTTTTTTTTTTTTTTTTTTCCAGGGTAGCAGAGCATGTAATGCGTGTTTTTTTTTTTTTTTTTTTTTTTTTTTCCTTCTTTAGCAGCTGTCATCTGCCATTCAGCTCTGCTACATGGCCGCTGACAGCAGCCACAGACAGAGCCATGTAGCAGAGCTGAATAGCCGCTGCCAGCAGACACAGACAGTCGCACGATCAGAATGAAGTCGGATGAACGTCACCCGACTTCATTGTCATCCCGCGGCTCTGTCTGTGTGTCATGGCCTGATTTTTGGTCACCGGTGACCGCAAATCCCCTGAGTGACCGCAGTGAGCTGCGCGATCAGCGGTGCAGTTACTGAGGTTACCCGCAGCCATAGCAGAAGTCCTCCCGCTGAGATCTGTGGCCGCGGGTGACCTGAGTGACGTCATTGCTGATAGCGCGACTCACTTCAGTTGCTGCGGGGAACTCAGAGTGGTCGTGGTCTGTGACTGCTCTGTCAGCTTTCGATGTAGCAGAGCTGACAGCGTCGAGGGACCTCTGTGGATTACGTCAGACCTGGAGGGGTATTTGGATTTGGGGGTTTAATAAAGCGGTGAAAGGTGTGTTTTTTGGTTTTTTTTTTTTTTTTTGGTCCTTTATTTCTAATAAAGGAGTTTTGGGTGTATGTCTTTATTTTCATCATGTTTCTTCATCTTACAGGTTAATCATGTAAGGTATCTCGGGGAGACGCCTGCCATGATTAATCTAAGACTTAATGGCAGCAGCCCATAGCTGCCACTAACTCCTTATTACCTCAATTTGCCATTGCACCAGGGCAATTCGGGATGGCCGGGTACAGTCCCGGGACAGTCACATCTAATGGATGCGGCTATTCCGGGCGGCTTCTGGCTGATATTGTTAGTGTGGGGGGGCTCCCCATAACGTGGGGCTCTGCATCCTGAGAATACCAGCCTGCAGCCGTATGGCTTTACCCTGGCTGGTATTAAAATTGGGGGGAACTGCACGCCGTCTTTTTTTTAATTTATTTATTTATTTTTTAACTGCATGATATAGACCCGCCCACCGGCAGATGTGATTGGTTGTAGTGAAACAGCTGTCACTCATCGTGGGGGCGTGTCTGACTGCATCCAATCATAGGCGCCGGTGGGCGGGGAAAGCAGGGAATGAGATTGAATAATGAGTGGCCGGCTTTTTCAAAAGGGGAGAAGCCACAGGAGCAGTGTGAATGCCGTGCTGGGGATCGGTGAGTATGAGAAGGGAGGGGGAGGGAGGGATAGACTGACATGGACAGAGAATAGAGACCGACTGACATGAATCACATGTTTCTCAAAACACTGGAAACGAGTGAGGTCTCACAATGTCGGTCAAGCTCTATAATTGACCGACATTGTGAGACCTCACTCATTTCCAGTGTTTTGTGAAACATGCGATATATGTATTTAGAAAATCGAATGTCACTAGGATGGTGAGTGCCGTCCGTGTGACATCCGATTATTTATCCGCTACCATAAAGAATCATTGAAGAGACTCGCGGAGAAGCTCTCCAAATCGCAGCATGCTGCGGTTTTTTTTTTCTCCTTTCCTCAGTCCGATTTGGAGAAAAAAAAATCGCAGATGAGAGCTGAATCATTGAATAACATGTGTCCGAGTGCAATTCGAGAATTTCTCACATTGCAGTACTGCGAGAAAATCGCAAGTGAGAAGCCGGCCTTAGAAGTTTCCTCACTCTCCACAAGCAGTTACTCCTTAGATCCCAGCTGTAGAGGGACACCTTGTAATTGATTTGGCCCCTTCCTGCCCAGATCTGCTTCACATGGCAGCTGCAGGTAATCCGCGGTGCCACATGGGTTCATACGTGGCCTGTTTAGTGCAGAATTTTACAGCACCAGCAACATGGAGGAGTTTGAAGTGAATCTGCACCAATATCTCTGTGGCCTCCAACACACAGCCGTTAAAAAAACACGCATGTGCCGCGAGACACGTATTTTCCCTGCGTGTGGTCCACGTGTGCTATCCGCAATAGCACACGGAGAACCGGTAATTTACATACGTGGTCCGCGCTGCTGTCCAGGGTTCTGATCTTCGGCTCCAGCACCGCCCACTCCCCGCTGACGCTGCTTCCGCCCGGGTGGAGGGGCGGAGATTAGCGCCCGTGGCAGTACACCCACCTCCTTTACACGCTCATAATGAGCGGCGGCTGGCAGGAACATTTTGCAGCGGAAGAATCTGCGGGGCTGGTGGAGGTGAGTGGGTTTTTTTATATTTTTTTTTAATTAATGACACGTGTTCTCCGGCGCGTGTCACACAGAACCGCATCCACACTACATCCGTGTGGTACGGGTGCGGGCCGTGTGACACCAGTGCTGCCGGAGAATACGTGAACATGTCAGCGTGAGAAAATCATGGACACACAGAAGTACGGAACGGACACATGCTCCGTTCCAAAATACTTGCGTGTGTCCGAACAATAATGAAAACATAGGTCCACGTGTTTCCGTGTCGCCGGTACGTGAAAACTGCCAAACGCGTACCGGCAGCACGGATATGTGTCTTAGGCCTGTAACACGGGTGGTTTGTGCTGCAGACAAACTGAACAAGGCTTTCTATTCCCAGTCCAGGAAGGTGATGATGTTTCTATGGGACTGATGCTGCAGAACGCTCCGCTGCGCCGGGCCCTGCACCACGCCGGGGGATGTGATCGCTGATCTTGCTTTAACACTGGTAAAATCTCATCCTCCAATAGCTTGAACACGCTGCACATTGTAAACTGCTCTAACATTTCCTAAGGTAATCTTATCACACTGGGAACAACGATGTTCTGGTAAAGATGGCCGGGTCCGACTCCGCGTCACAATCTATATAACGCCCTGTGACCACGCTCCTACCATCCTGTGCTCTCTGCTGCCACGGCCGTTGGGTTGCTGTGATGTTACTAAACTAAGAAGTGACTATTTCTCCGGCAGATCTATGTAAAGCGCAGGTAGGAGCCTATAGTGCAGCTTTTACTGTAAAGCCATTGCCTAAGGCTAAGTTCACATTTCCGCTAAAATGTATCAGTCACAATCCGCTGCTCTTGTAAACAACGGAATCCGTTTAGCGGATTCCGCTGCTCCCATAGACTTGTATGAGCAGCGGATTGTGACTGATTATGCTGTGTTGCACCCTCTGCCCGACTGATCAGTCGTAGAACGACTGACCGCCGGGCGGGAGGAACGCAGCATGTAACGTTTTTTGAGCAGCGCGATCCGTCGGATTTCGCTGCGCATGCTCTCTGGCTCCCTGCACACGTCACCAGCTTTGGTTGGTTACCCGATATTTACCCTGGTTACGGTGCAAGGAGCCAGCGCTAAGCGGTGTAGGCCCATAACCAAGGTAAATATCGGGTAACCAAGGTAAACATCGGGTGCTTTGCCGTTACCCGATATTTAGGCTGGTTACGTGTGCAGGAAGGCCGACACTTCCCCGCTCGGCCCCGCCCCCTCCCGCACTCCGCACATGTATGTACACACACACACACACACCTGTCCCCAGCCATGCAGACAAGCACTGCCACTGACACCCTCGTCTGGCCCCGCGCCCCCCGCTCGGCTCCGCCCGCACTCCGCATGTGCACACACACACATACATACATACACTCATACATACATACATACATACATACATACATACATACATACATACATGCATGCGCACACACACATACACTCACCTGTCCCCAGTCATGCAGACCGCAGCACTTCCACTGACATCCTCAGCGTGTGGCCCCGCCCCCCGCTCGGCTCTGCCCCCTCCCGCATTCAGCATGTGTATACACACACACACACACACACACACACACACTCACCTGTCCTGCAGTCCCTGCGGCACTGACGTCCTCAGTGCCACGGCCCCGCTCGGCTCCCCCCCCCCCCCCCCCCGAACTCTGAATCTGACAAAGAATTCTGTTCTTTGTCATCCGTTGTACAGCGCATCAGTCACATGCGTCAAGCGACGCATGTGACTGATACTAAACAACGGAGATGTGAACTTAGCCTCACACACATCAATATGTACAGGTGAAGGGGGGGTCACCGGAGCCCGGGCACAAGCAGTGGACATGTCTGTGTCTATCCGATAGCTGGAAAATAAATATAAAACAGCCGACATCTGCTGCAAGATGTGAATCTATATCTCACCATGGATACTAAAACTCGAGACACAAACCACTTGCTGCCGCTCAGTTCCTCCTCGATGCTTTACACTGCAGCTCTGCTTGTGCAGCTTGGCTGTAATGTACACTGAACAAAAATATAAATGCAACACGCTTGTTTTTTTTTGTTCCCATTTTTCATGACCTGAGCTTTAAAACCTAAGACTCTGTCTATCAATCTGTGTTTGTGAGGATGATGACGAGCAGCAGAGGAGCTTCCCCGCGATGGTCACTGACAGATTGTTCATACATTTTTGGTTTTGCACCGATTTTTGCAGTCGCTGTCCGGGTGGGCGGTCTCAGACGATCTTGGAGGTGAAGATGCTGGATGTGGAGGTCCTGTGCAGCTGTGGTTGCACGTGGTCTGCGGGTGCGAGGCCACATTCTCTGAAGCGCCTTTGGAGACGGCTTACGGTAGAGAACTTTCAATTCACGGCCAGCGGCTCTGGTGACAATCCTGCAGTCAGCAGCCCATTACCCGCTCCCTCAGAACTTACATCAGTGGCACTGTGCTGTGATAAAACTGCACATTTTAGAGTGGCTTTTATTGTGGCAACCCTAAGGCGCACCTGTGCAATAATCATACTGGTTAGTCAGCATCTTGATGTCACACCTGTGAGGTGGATGGCTTATCTCCACAGAGAAGTGAATACTAACACAGGATAGACAAATTTGAAAGGAAAAGGCCTTTTGTGTACATAAGAGTACTTTCACACTTGCGTTGTGTGACGGATGCGTTGCATATAGTGGCACAACTGATGTGACAGATCCTGCAAAACAACGCAATCCGTTGTAATTTTTTTTTTTTTTTCAGCAATTTACTCAACGGAGCATGCGCAGTTGTGTAAAGACGGATCCGTCAAATGCCGGATTCCGCCACCATAAGCTTCCATTATAAAAACGACGGACGCCGACGGAATCCAGCACATTGTGTTTTTTTGTATGCTCTGGGATGTGCAGAAAAACGCTACATGCTGCGTTCTTTCCGCCCGGTGGATGAAACACAGCGTCGGCCGGCTGATTCCATGCAAGGCCATCCGTCGCAATGCGCCGTCAATATACGTCTGTGAAACAGCGCACATCCGTAAACGGATTGTGCTGTTTCTCAAAGCGGTGGATTGCAATGGATGCCAAACAACGTAAGTGTGAAAGTATCCTAAGGGGTACGTTACACGCTAGCGATGTCGAGTGTGATAGCACCCGCCCCCATCGCACGGCCGATATGTGATTATAGCTACGGCAGCGTCACACTACTTACCTGCTTTGCGACCGGCGAACCGCCTCCTTTCTAAGGGGCGGTTCGTTCAGCGTCACAGCGACATCACAGCAGCGTCACTGAACCGCCGCCCAATAGAAAAGGAGGGGAGGAGATGAGCGGCCGGAACATGCCGCCCACCTCCTTCCTTCCTCCTTTTCCGGTGGACGGAGGTAAGGAGATGTTTGTCGTTCTAGCGGTGTCACACATAGCGATGTGTGGTGCTGCAGGAACGACAAACATCGTTACTGCAGCAGCGATAATTGGGAAGAGGGCGGGGTTTCACGCGCAACGACATCGCTAAAGCGGCCGGATGTGCGTCACAAATTCCGTGACCCCAACGAGATCGCTTTAGCGATGTCGTAGCGTGTAAAGCCCCCTTTAGACTGTTAATGTTTTCATCCTTTTCTGAAGAGGGATCCGGAGGGGAGCAGGGCCGATGACGTAGTGTCTCCATACTTGGCGCACGCACAGTTTATGCAGGAGAGCTGGAATACCCCCTTCCTTTTGTGATTATGGGGCCCATCCGGCTAACAATCCAATAGCAGTGGTTAGATGCCATATGCTGCATCATAACTCTTGAGATCAAAATTAAAGAACTATGTCTGATCGGTCACTTTTTTCAGAAATAATGTAATCTACATTGATGAACATTTGCAGGTTTGTGTACGGGGCGCACCATGCCACCAGAACAGGGTTTACAAAACATCCAAAGTTTATCAACATAAAACCTTTGTTTTGCCCAAAACAAGATGATAATTAGAGATCAGCAATGACTGTAGCACAGAGAAAGATGATAACTACACTTTCTGCAGGTAACAACAGTCACAATCAGTAGGACGTGCACAGGCCGTCGCTGTGAATGACTTCACCACATCTGCATCCACAGGACATCACTAGTCTCTCACCTGCTCTGGTGGGATTTTGGTCCACTCTTCTTCCAGTCTCTTCCACATTTCTTTGACTTTTGTGGGTTCCTTGGCCAAAACTTTGTCACCAAGGATTTTCCAGAGGTTTTCTATTGGGTTTAGATCAGGACTGGCCATTTCATTGTTTTCTGTATGCAGGAACTGCTTTCCCCTTTTTGCTGTGTGACAGGGGGCATTATCCTGCATGAAAATTGCTGACTGATTGAGAGATAGATGCAGATAAGGAACCACGTGTTGTTGAAGAAGGTTCTGATCCACACTTGCATTCACTCTGCCATGTAGCTATATGAGAGGTCCAACGCCTGCTGCAGAAAATATTCCCCAAACCATGACGCTTCCTCCACCACTTTTCACTGACTTCTTAACACACTTTGGGTTCAGTCTTTCCCCAGTTTGTCGACAAACAATGATTCCAAGCAGACCCAAATAAATGAAACTTGCTTTGATCACTAAAATGAACTGTGGACCACTTCTCTCTCCATACAACATGCTCCTTTTGATTCCTTTTGCTAATGAGAGGTTTGGTCACTGCAGAGTGGTCTTTCAGTCCAAATGCTCTTAAGGGTCATGACAGTGTATGAAGAGACAGATCATTACCCTGTTCAGTTCTGAACTGGCGAGCGATTCCAGCTACAGTGTGGAAACAATTACCCATGGTGAGTCTCCATATTATCCTGTCCTCTTGAATTTGTCTTTCGAGGCGACCAGCCTTCTTGTGGGAATTGAAAGAGTCTGTGATGTAATAAAAAAAGCAATATTCTTGAAATCACAGACGTGGAACGACCAATTTCTCTTGCTATGGCTGATAGTCTCCCCTTTGTCCTTCGTCTGGACAACCTGCTGCTGGAGGGTTTCAGTCACTGTGGAACGGCACACCATTTTTACAAAGTCAATAGAAACTAGATCGTTAGGCTGCCAGTTACATAGGGTTTGTCAGATAATTGAGGAATTTAGCACCAGGTGCCAGATTAACACAAATGACTTGCAGGTATCTGAAAGTGATCTCTAATTTTGATCCGTGTTCTTTTACATTTTTATTATGTGCTTTACAATAAATTCAATTTATGAAATAAGCGTAAAATACTGCGAGTTTCCTCATGTTAGGATATAATCACATAGGACTACACAATGACCTTCACAAATAGGAAATGGTGAGTTCTCTAATTTTGATCTCCAGTGTACTCACAATGTTTCCAGCAATAGCTGCCGATATTAGGAAATTCCCCCTTGTAAAGGGCAGCAGCCCCCAATATTCATTTATTGATTAGTTTCTGTATCAATTCCTCAATCAAGTGGTGAGATCTATTCCATCAGGAATATACCGCGTTCTGATATTGGTTAGTCCCTCTCGCGTTCTGATATTGGTTAGTCCCTCTCGCGTTCTGATATTGGTTTGTCCCTCTCGCTTTCTGATATTGGTTTGTCCCTCTCGCTTTCTGATATTGGTTTGTCCCTCTCGCTTTCTGATATTGGTTTGTGCCTCTCGCTTTCTGATATTGGTTTGTGCCTCTCGCTTTCTGATATTGGTTTGTGCCTCTCGCTTTCTGATATTGGTTTGTGCCTCTCGCTTTCTGATATTGGTTTCTCCCTCTCGCTTTCTGATATTGGTTTCTCCCTCTCGCTTTCTGATATTGGCTTGTCCCTCTCGCTTTCTGATATTGGCTTGTCCCTCTCGCTTTCTGATATTGGCTTGTCCCTCTCGCTTTCTGATATTGGCTTGTCCCTCTCGCTTTCTGATATTGGCTTGTCCCTCTCGCTTTCTGATATTGGCTTGTCCCTCTCGCTTTCTGATATTGGTTTGTCCCTCTCGCTTTCTGATATTGGCTTGTCCCTCTCGCTTTCTGATATTGGCTTGTCCCTCTCGCTTTCTGATATTGGCTTGTCCCTCTCGCTTTCTGATAATGGTTTGTCCCTCTCGCGTTCTGATATTGGCTTGTCCCTCTCGCTTTCTGATATTGGTTTGCCCCTCTCGCTTTCTGATATTGGTTTGCCCCTCTCGCTTTCTGATATTGGTTTGTCCCTCTCGCTTTCTGATATTGGTTTGTCCCTCTCGCTTTCTGATATTGGTTTGTCCCTCTCGCTTTCTGATATTGGCTTGTCCCTCTCGCTTTCTGATATTGGCTTGTCCACCTCGCTTTCTGATATTGGCTTGTCCCTCTCGCTTTCTGATATTGGCTTGTCCCTCTCGCTTTCTGATATTGGTTTGTCCCTCTCGCTTTCTGATATTGGTTTGTCCCTCTCGCTTTCTGATATTGGTTTGTCCCTCTCGCTTTCTGATATTGGTTTGTCCCTCTCGCTTTCTGATATTGGCTTGTCCCTCTCGCTTTCTGATAATGGTTTGTCCCTCTCGCGTTCTGATATTGGCTTGTCCCTCTCGCTTTCTGATATTGGTTTGTCCCTCTCGCGTTCTGATATTGGCTTGTCCCTCTCGCGTTCTGATATTGGTTTGTCCCTCTCGCTTTCTGATATTGGTTTGTCCCTCTCGCGTTCTGATATTGGTTTGTCCCTCTCGCTTTCTGATATTGGTTTGTCCCTCTCGCTTTCTGATATTGGTTTGTCCCTCTCGCTTTCTGATATTGGTTTGTCCCTCTCGCTTTCTGATATTGGCTTGTCCCTCTCGCTTTCTTATATTGGCTTGTCCACCTCGCTTTCTGATATTGGCTTGTCCCTCTCGCTTTCTGATATTGGCTTGTCCCTCTCGCTTTCTGATATTGGCTTGTCCCTCTCGCTTTCTGATATTGGTTTGTCCCTCTCGCTTTCTGATATTGGTTTGTCCCTCTCGCTTTCTGATATTGGTTTGTCCCTCTCGCTTTCTGATAATGGTTTGTCCCTCTCGCGTTCTGATATTGGCTTGTCCCTCTCGCTTTCTGATATTGGTTTGTCCCTCTCGCGTTCTGATATTGGTTTGCCCCTCTCGCGTTCTGATATTGGCTTGTCCCTCTCGCGTTCTGATATTGGTTTGTCCCTCTCGCTTTCTGATATTGGTTTGTCCCTCTCGCTTTCTGATATTGGTTTGTCCCTCTCGCGTTCTGATATTGGTTTGTCCCTCTCGCTTTCTGATATTGGTTTGTCCCTCTCACTTTCTGATATTGGCTTGTCCCTCTCGCTTTCTGATATTGGCTTGTCCCTCTCGCTTTCTGATATTGGCTTGTCCCTCTCGCTTTCTGATATTGGCTTGTCCCTCTCGCTTTCTGATATTGGCTTGTCCCTCTCGCTTTCTGATATTGGCTTGTCCCTCTCGCTTTCTGATATTGGTTTGTCCCTCTCGCTTTCTGATATTGGTTTGTCCCTCTCGCGTTCTGATATTGGCTTGTCCCTCTCGCGTTCTGATATTGGTTTGTCCCTCTCTCGTTCTGATATTGGTTTGTCCCTCTCTCGTTCTGATATTGGTTTGTCCCTCTCGCGTTCTGATATTGGTTTGTCCCTCTCGCGTTCTGATATTGGTTTGTCCCTCTCGCGTTCTGATATTGGTTTGTCCCTCTCGCGTTCTGATATTGGTTTGTCCCTCTCGCGTTCTGATATTGGTTTGTCCCTCTTGCTCTGCTTGCTGTCACTCACTGAAAACCTTTTATTTCCATTCATTAATTCCAACCACCTGGAAAAAAAAAACCAAAAAAAAAAACGCAACCACAACATGTTCATGCCCCGGGCAGGGGCGCCAAAACAAAACAAAAAAAAAAAAAAAAAAATAAAAATTAGAAACTGAGGTTATTTTTGGGAAATAAATGTATTTACAGTATTAAAATACAAAAAAGTACGCCTGGTGGAAGATAACACAGGTAGGAAACTCGTGACCAACAATTCAGATCAACCCAAGTATCCAGTCATCAGGAGGCGCCCGCGGGTCAGACCGCCCTCCCACCACGTGTAGCGAGAAGATCATGGAGGAGGTGGGGAGGGGACAGGCACAACTTCATGCGGAGATCTCCATGCAGCTGCTTCCTGAATAACACTAAGGTCGGGGGGGATCGCCCCGTCTGCTGCGGATCCGTTACATCTGTACATCGGGTTAATAGTGGATAAGACAGCAATCTCTTGTTATAAACCTACCATTCATCAACAGCTACGATATATGGTGGAGCACAGGCAGTGCCTACCACGTGGACACTTCTAATAGGATCCTCTAGGGGGCAGGAGAGGGGGGGGGGGGAAATAAATATGTGGCCTAAATTGATCATTCGGGGGGGTATGTGCTACTTGCGGCCCAGGTCAATTTTATTATATCAGCTCCCAGCTCATTGGCCAAACTAAAAACATGGCGGATGGTGGGGGTGCAGGGGAAGGGGGGGGGGGGGTCTATACATTCTACAACCGAGCACCAGTTCATGTAACTGACCTAACAAATAAAACCAATGAGCGTCTGTGGCAGTATAACCCCTATCATCCCACCAACCCCCATCCCCCCAAAAAAATCCCTAAAAATGGATTGAATTAACACTAGCTTAAATCACATCTACTAATCGGTGCTACATGATTTTCAATACAGCTATATACGGGTACAACTATACAAAAAAAATAAAAAAAAAAAATAAAGATAGCAAACAAAACCTAATATAAAGACAAATTTGATGGTGTTTTTTTTTTCTCCATTTTTTTTCAATTTTTTTAACTTTTTACAGGGAAAAAAAATACTTTTAAAGTATGCAATTAGTACAGTAAGTGTCCGTTCTTTTAAAGAAAATCTACTGCAAGCAAAAAAAAAAAAAAAAAAAAAAATTAAACCTCCAAAATGAATCACAAAACATTACTTAACATATCTCCCCCCCCAGAAAAAAAAAAAAAAAAAAAAAAAGTGTACAATATGCACACTTAGAACACAAAAATAATAATATAAAATTAAAATTAAAAAAAAAAAAATCAGAACGGGTGAAATATTTCGGCTCTCGGTAAAAGCCGAACCGTCCGATGTGGTGAAGGTCTGGATGTAAATATGGGACACGTCTCTCCTGACCAGTGGGGGAAGGGAGGGCGCTTTACAAAATACACTTGAAAACTGGAAAGCGGGGGGTAACCGAGCGCCGTAAGCGCTGGATTGTGGAGTCGTTTCCGTACTACAGTACTTTCATTTTTTTATTTTTTAATTTTTTTTTTTATCAAAATTGTCTCGGGTGAGTCGTCGGCTTCTTTTAAAATGGATCCCTGGCATTCATGTACAAAGGGGAGGGCGTATTTCCGCCATACGCCTGCAGGGCTGAGACGTCTTTCCATTTGTGAAGGGTTACTGGTTATTTTTGGCTTTGGCGTGTGTTAAAATGTGAGATTTCAGATTGGTCGACTGGGCGAATTTCTTGTTGCAGCCGTCAAATGGACACACGTAGGGCCGGTCGCCGGTGTGAATCCGCACGTGGGTGCGCAAATTGAAGTCCAATGAGAATCGCTTTCCACAGCCTTCAAATGTGCACTGGGAAGAAGAGGACAAGGAAACAGTCACAACTCCGGAGAGAGATGTACGGTTTAGAAAGTCTTAAAAAAACAGAACCTGTGTCAATTCCAGAAAGAGTTTGCCTTTGGAGGACCTGGCACACTTCCCCCCACCCCCCCAAAAAAAATTGGGGGTAAAAATGGAGGTGCGTCTTATAATCCGGATATGGCTTACGGGTGTCATAGGAGGCAGGGTCGGAGATACTGAGGGCCCGGAGGAGGGGTTGTCACTGTTGTTGGCTCAGGAGGGTCAGTGATACTGCGGGATCAGGGGTGTCGCAGCAGTGGTCGCAATTGATCTACCACCAGGCTCCATTGAATCGCCAACGGTTGACTTCAAGAAAATGGCCATGGAGGTGGAGCGTGCGCAGATGAGGGCCATCATGTCATTCTGCGCACGCACAACCTCCGCGGCCATTTTCTTGAAGTCCATCGTGTCAACAATTGGCGATTCAATGGAGCCCACGAGCAGATCAATTGCGCCTGCCGTGACACCCCCGATCCCGCAGTATCACTGACCCTCCTCCACCCTGCAGCATCGCTGACCCTGCCATCGCTCCACCCTGGTGAGATATTACAAGATGCACTAGGCTTATAAGATGGACCCTAATTTTAACATTAACAATTATTTTTTCCTATTTTCCTCCTAAATTTGGGGTGGTATAATCCAGTGCGTCTTATAAACCAAAAAATATGGTATACTGTGAGCCTATTGCTTTCAGTGGACACAGTGTCATACCTGGTTTCACCTGTGGGGGTGCTGCAGAATAACTGAACACTTGCTGCCAGGAAACCCTGTGATCAGCTTATTTTCAGGGGGTCTCTCTACCAAAAAGGGATGGTCAAAATAAGCAGACGCCATCCCTTACTGCCACGACAATGGACCCGGTACTTACCTGAAATGGTTTCTCGCCAGTATGAACCAGCTGGTGTCTCTTGAGCTTCGAGCTTTCGACAAAGGCTTTCCCACATTCTGCGCAGACGTGTACCCGTGGACCATGTGTGTGTAAGTGTTTCCTCATGGCGGAGTTATCCCTGAACATTTTTGTACATCCCTGAAATAGAAAACGTTTGGTAAGTTGGGGCAGAGCGTCTGACCATTCAATGTGCACAGAGGAATCGGACTCCCTTGACAGCAGAGGTAAAAAGGTTCAGGCGCCCCCTGTCGTATGGACATTATAGGGGAGGTCACAGACTGAAAACCAGGTGGGAGGACACCAAGCATCAGCCGATCCTCATATCACAGCATCGCGAAGATACTTAGCCATTATTTGAACCCCGCACTTCAGGATGTCCCTGCCTTACCCAGCGCAGCCCCTGCCGCACAGGGCCCCCGGCGCAGCCCCGCCGCACAGGGCCCCAGCGCAGCCCCGCCGCACAGGGCCCCAGCGCAGCCCCTGCCTCCTGTGACCAGTCTCCACTACCACCCGGTAAGGTACACTCTCGAATTATAATACGCACCCCTCGTTTTCCTCCCAATTTTTTGGGAGGAAAAGTGCGTCTTATAATCCGGAAAATACGGTACATTAATTATGCATGTAAACCGGTGTCTGAAGCCTCCGAGTTATATATTGCCTTTGGTCCATCAGCCGAGCCACGCACTCTTCTAGGGGGCTTGCTTTAGGTTGGGGGGGGGGTCGCACATTGCAATAAAACCGCTAATTAAACCCCACTAATGTGTAGCTTGGTGTTCGGGTACAGACAGACGCATCGGATATAGTCCCCTGCGGATATCTCCCTTTCCACAAGGGTAAAGTCTGTAATGGAAACGGGTGAACAATTCCGCAAGAGGTCCTAAATTCTGTGTGGATTTATCCGCCTCATGTCGGGGCTTTGTGCAGTGAACTGTCGCTCCTGTTTAATGCAGAATTAGCACCTAAAATCCACAATCTGCGACGACTCCCCCTGAACGTGCAGTTTCCCCTACGCCCATGTTACCTATGAGAGGTGCACTGGGGGTGGAGGGGGGTTTTTGCTCACCTTATGGGGGCAGGCAATCGTCCTTGGAGCATCATCTTCTTTGATTTTCCTTGGTTTCATTCTTTAATTAAAAAAAAAGTGCATTGTGTATTAATAATATATGTATTAATAATGTATTAATAATAATGTGTATTAATAATAATGTATTATGTGTATTAATAATAATCTGTAAAATAATAAATGTAAATGTAAAATGTAAATGAATAAACCTGTGTATTAATAATAATCTCCTGATTAGGAGAAGAGCGGAGACTCTATTACATACAATAAAGGGGAAAAGGGAAGGAACCGAAACAGCAAATCTCACACTACTACAGTATCCGAAATGTGAGAAGAAGGAATCCGATACTGACCGCAGGAATCGGCCTCTTCTGTCATTAGACAGATGGGGATTTAATTACCGTGCAAATTCAGCCAGTTGCTTGGGATCGGACAGGTCGATGCCCGGGATCCCCCCAGGAGGGAGCTTCTTGCCCGTCATGTATTCGGAGTAATCGGGTGGAGAGTTCTCGCCAATGATCTGCTCCTCCACCACCGTCTCATGGTCAATGTCCTTCTTATCATCTGTAAGGAAAGCAGAAGATCCGGATTATTCCAAGGTCTCAAAATACAAGAAGTCACCTGTCACCACAGTCCACAGCCGTGAGAAGTCCCCCCCCCCGCCCCCGCCTGACCGCCCGTACCCTCACACACAGATAACACGGGACGCCGCATCCAACAACACTAAACATCATGGCTGCGGCCGCATTCACCGTCCCCTCCCCCGTCTGCGGCATCCAAACTGAGGAATTCATGCTTCAGTTCATTAAATATCAGTGTCCTTATAGCAGAGCGATCAATTCACACAAAGAGACAAGTCCCATATTGGGACCCCCCCACCCGGATCAGCGAGGCCTTGCAATAGCAGACACTCCATAGAGCATAACCCTGGAATACAGCCGGCAGCACGGCCGCTCCACCCACCTCGCGACAACTTCTAACCTATGCTATGGCTCTATTCAGGGTTGTCAGCGCCCGCACCCTCCTGCACTGACAGTAGATGGCGTCACAAGCAGCAGAAGCGGCCCCCACGAAGAAGACGGGTGCTCGTTCCCTGGGGCTCATTCACATTGGCCGAAGATCACGGTCCGAACATTCACAAAGGGGTGATCCAGATCAGACTGAGCAATCATCTGAAGGAAGAGCGAAAAACGTGCATTTATTGCCCCATTACATAGATTTAGCAGCTCTCCAAATAACAGACTATGTGCACAGGGAGCCAACGATTGTACCACTCTCCACAATAAATGTATAGAAAGGCCCTTTAAATGTGCTCTGGTCGCCTTGTATATAAAATCCATATACTGACTGACTATATACAAGTCCATCAGCCACTTATTTATGGCCCCTTTGTTTGGTCCTTGTCCACTCCGCATAGTGTTAGTGGCACGAGCTTTGGTTATACGAGGTGATGAGACGCCACCGGTGATTTACAGACTGCAAACAACGGCATGAACTATAAGAGGAGGTCATATATGTCAGCACCGCTGTCTGCACCCCAAGCGGACGAGCAGGTACATGATGCAGCTTTGGGTAGGTCATTGACCTGGCAGAATGTCGTAGCACCCGGTACTCCATAGTGTAAGCTTTCCCAGTGGCGCCCCCTGCAGTACAGAGGGCTAATAACATTACCATCAGAGCCCGATGGTCTCTACCAAAGGGTCCAACATACAGATCGACAAGTGACTGCTGAGGACGTCACAGAGCGTGCGGACATTACCCTCCAACATCGAGGACAGGATGAATGGCGCCCCTTCTAGAAGGACAGCCGGGTAATGAGCCGGGGACAGTCTGCAGCCATACTGTGCGAGCAGGGGTCTCTGCATGTGCAAATGAAGACAAAAGATTGGGCATGTTACATTAGACATGTCTGCTCCTTCTCACCCACCAGATGTCTGCCATCAAGGGTGAGATAAGACACGCTAGGTGAACAGGCAGAGCGGCTGGTATTAATGTATCTGGCCATCTTTACTGCCGCTTACATGGCATGCTGGGGATTGTAGTGACCAGCATGCGTTTACTGCACAATGAGTGACACACTAAACATATGAGGGTGCACAAAGCCCCCCCCAATCCTCCAGCCGCAGATATTAGGTCAGAGCCCTGGAAATAGAACTGGTAAATGGGATCGATAACAGAAGCCTCAGCAAGAAAAGATGCAGCAGAGCTGAGCGTTACTAGTGAAAAGCAAAACGACAGCGACATTTCAGAAACTGACAGAACGAAAAAGGGACCGCAACATCCAAAAGCCGTGAAATACCGAGAAACACGGAAAAACATCAGATACAATGTAACCCGGAGCACCCCATGTATAAGCCGCCAATACTATATACTACACACAAAGCTACTGCGAAAGCAACACTCGAGCGGATAAAGGGGAACCGTGTAAATGTATCGGAGCGGCCGAGTCACAGCCCAGACCCCCTGCAGGACCACCCAGCTTGTTAATATAATTAATATATTTTAGGGGTACCCTTTTTGGGAAATTTGACCTAAAAATAGGTAAAATTCGTTTTTTAAGTTTTTCATCATATGTGAGTGTGAATATTTCCACAAATACATATGCTTTGACCGTGATATTGCAGCAATGCAAAGTCATGAAGATGTTTGTTGTACAGGGTAAAGCACCAGTTCCTATTGGTTTTTGGTCTTGAGTTATATATGGGCAAGGTTTGGCATACATTTTATGCGAGGCGTTTTGCAAGCTACTTTGACACAAAATTGCGGCCGAAATATTGTTTTGTCATAGCCGGTAATAATTTTATTGTGTTTAGCAGCAAAAGTTGAGCTAGTATGCCAAATTTCAGCATCATAGCCAGTGTAGAACTCTAATGGCTATGTGCCAAAGTCTGCAAAATCCTCTTAGCTGAAGCCGCAGGCTTGGGGGGGGGCCTCCAGTGAAAGGTCAACAGTGCCCAATATATTTGAGATCTGGCCCTAAAAATTTACAGAACCTCTTTTCAAACATACATGCACATCCTTATAAATTTTCAGCAAAATCGGAGAAGGTCGAGTGGGGACGATTTTTAAAACTGGTCCACTTGACACGGAATGACCCTATTACAACTGTTCCTTCTGTTGTTTGTCATTTTAAAACCAATAAACAATAAGAATACTAAATTAAACCAGACCCATCCAGTCCTTTTTTTCCTTCTATTACATACATATCACACCATAGTATACACTGGACAGATCGATACGGATAAAATAGACACTGTGCCAGCCATGCCTAATCAAATGCCACGCTGGGGATGCTGAAAAGTAATATTCACGAGCCTCCCGTCTGCCACCAGGAGCCGCTGACCTGGGCACTGCACCTGAGCCCACATAACGCTCCGCTGTAAGCTCACATATTTATCTGCTGCTGGCATCAGTTTTTAAACAATTTTTTTTCTATTAAAGAAAAAAAAATTAAAGTCACACACAGTGTGCGTGTGATAGTGAGATAGAGATATTATATATATATATATATATAAATATATATATATATATATATATATATATATATATATATATATATATATATATATATATATATATATATATATATATACACATATACATATACATACACACACACACACACACATATACACTACTCACAAATAGTTCGGGTTATTCGGGTGAAGTTGCAGGAGGATGCTCAGATGCCCTCTGACCTTTTCAGGTGACCTTAGTGTGACCTTCTCTAATCTTCTGACTGCACATGTCCAACTGTAAATTATTCAGGACTTTTTGCACAATTTGCTGTTCTCTAAAAAGGAGCTTAATGGCAAAATTCACCACAGGTGTTTGAGTCATGAATCACCCAATGAATGTCAGGGTGCAATTAGAATTGGTCTCATACTGTTCACGTTTTGACATTGTGAGATAAATACGACACTAACAATTGATCAGCAGGACCACGCCATTGTGAGGCTTCAAGCAGGATTTTCTCAGGCAGAAGTGGCCACTGAGCTTAGAGTGTCACCAGCAGGTTGTATAGAGACACAGAGAGACTGGAAGAGTCACAGGCAGAGAAGTGGACGTCCATTGATTACATTCCTCACTGATGACCCTGCAGAGCCAAATGATGAATGCCACACAACTACACGCACATTTAAGGGAGGCGAGAGGCCTCCAAGTGTCACGTCAGACCTTTCAAAACTGTTTACACCAGCATGGTCTGCTTGCTAGAGGACTTATAAAAGGTAACGGGACCGCACCACCAGGCACAGGCGTCATCAATGCTAAAAGAGACCAGCAAAGTCAATTCACTATGACCAGAAATTATGGTTGTCAACAAGCCTTTGATGGTGGTGGTGTTACAGTGTGGTCCGGTGTGTCTGGTCAGTACAGAGCCGCCCTACACTGTGTGAATGGTGCAGTGACAGCCCCGACTACTGGAATAACATCATTACTCCAGTCATTGTGCCTCCGCATGAACAACACCGGCCTAATCTCATCTTCATGGTGGACAATGCTCCAGCTCATTGAGGTCGCATCATTAGGGAACGGCTGCTGGAGACTTCGGGACCTCAAATGGAGCGGACGACACTTTCTCCAGACCTGAATCCCATAGATCTGGGATCAGCTGAGTCGTTGTGTAAAGGTCGTAATTCTGCACCCCTGAACCTCAATGAGCTGATGGCCACTTGTCAAGAAGAGTGGGATGCCAGCCTCAGCAGACAACAACTCCACCGGTGACCAGCAGGAGGAATCGTTGTCAGCTGTAATTGATTCTCAAGGCCACATGACAAGTTGTTGAGACATTGATGATTTTTATTATTTTTTTTTGAGGGGGGGTATACCTACCACTGCTTTTGTTTCAATAATTTGCTTCAGATGAGGAAAGAACCATTGCATTTAAACTTAAATCTGTTTTTTTTGTGGGCGAGTAGTGAGGCACGGGCCATTCTGAAGATGTCAGCAGTAAGTTCTTCAAATACTGGTGCCCAGAGTCGGGGTGTACGCAGATGGAGCTCTCAGCTGAAGATCTCATCTGCGCACACACCAACTCCGGCCACCATTTCTTTGAAGCCCACACCACAACAATCTTGACAATGGCCAGTGCCTCACCGCCTGCAGTGAGCACCAGCACAGAGCCGCGCCGACCGCCCCAGCACAGAGCCGCGCCGACCGCCCCAGCACAGAGCCGCGCCGACCGCCCCAGCACAGAGCCGCGCCGACCGCCCCAGCACAGAGCAGCGCAGACCGCCCCAGCACAGAGCCGCGCCGACCGCCCCACCACTGCCCCTGCCTCCTGTGACTCCCGCTCCACCACCGCTGCCGCCCTCCTCCGGTAAAACACCACCGGATTCTAAAACGGAACCCATATTTTTTTTCCTCTCTAAATTTGGGGTGCGTCTTATACAATGAAAAATACGGTAAGTGATGTGTAATAAGGAGAAATGAAAGTTAAAAAGTATTGCTCACGCTTAATATTTAATACTTTATACGAAAGCCTTTGTTGGTGATGAAGCTGCAAGATGCCTTCTGTATGGATACAATAGTCGCCTGCATTGCTGCTCATTTGGATTTAGGCAGGCGCGCACACTCACTCTGCAGGCCCTGACTCCTTTTATGATCTCTGGGCTTTATTTCCTTCCATGCATTTTCAATTGGATTCAGCTCTGGTGATCGGCTCGGCCGTTCTAGCAGATTTAGTTTCTCTCTCTGAGACCCATTGAGGGTTACCTTGGCGGTGTGTTTGGGATAACTGACTTTCTGAAACGTCCACCCTCATCACATCATCATCATCCTGGTAGATGGCACCAGATTTTTATCAAGAATGTCCCTGCACATTTGTCCTTTCATTCATTCTTCAATTAGATCACGTTTACAAGTGGCGTATACTGAAAAGAAAAAAAAACAGCCCCACATCATGAGGTTCCCACCTTCACTGGTGTTGGTGATTTTGGGGTGATTTGCCTTTTAGTCTCCAAACATGGTGTGTACGAGGGTTGAATGAAAGGTAATGCCTCCACCTTCATAACTTGACATTCGATGGGAATATTTAAATAAATCAAACGCAGGAATAATCCTTAGAATGTGCTCTTTATCTACAGTTATTCACTTTTCCATATAATCACCAGACAATTGGATACACGTCTACTAACGATGGAAGGAGTCGACACTTTATTTCTGCCACCAGCTTCCCAATTCTCGCAACTTCTTCATCAGATGCAGTGATGTCCCCGCAGATCTTTCATTATCGGGAACAAATGAAAGTCAGACGGCGCCAAATCTGGACTGTACGGAGGATGCCGTGCGGTGGTGGCTTCAGTCTCCGACGCTCTGCTGTGGTGCCATATGAAGCGAGCGGTCTGGCATTGTCACACTGCAGGAACACATTTCCCTTTGGACCCTTGTTAGTCGTCGTTTCAAATTTTCGCAGTGTTGTGATGTAACACTCTGGATTGTTTTTCCACATTCAAGAAAAAGCAACATGGATAACACCATCTGCGTCCCAAAACACCGGTGCCAGGATTTTCCCAGCTGAGTTTTTTTTACTGGGGCGACCCTTTTTGTCGATATCCATGGACGCACGTTTCGTCTCCGGTTCTTAGTAGTATACACAAATTTCGTCTCCTGTCACAATTGAATGCAGAAAGGAGTCGCCTTCATTCTCGTAATGTGAGGAGTTCCTGGCAAGTTCCAACTCTGTGGCTTTCATTTCAGACGGCAGCATCCGGGGCACCCATCGTGCAAGATCTTCCGATAACCAAGTAAAGCAATAATGTGACCGACGCGTTCTTGTGATATGCCGCTTATGCTTGCAATTTCTATGAGTGATACGAGGATCATCCTGAATCTGTCAATGTTTTGCATTTTTAACTCAGTGGTTGGTGTCACAGGACGTCCAACTCTTTCTTTAGCCTCACCATCTTTAAACTTATGGCCCAACGATGCACAATGCTCACCACACAACCACCATAAACGACTTGTATGCTCTGATGAATTTCCCTTGGGGGAGGGAGGGCGACACCTTCTGCCGTCAAAAAATGCAATAACCGCATGTTGCATATATCGCATTGACTGACCGACTGCGCAGGGATCCATACTTTACACTAACACCACAACCGATCATTGCCGAGGCTTCCTCCCGCCAACTGGAGCTGTAGAGGAGAGTCTACTGAACAGTCCAGTACCTGCCACATACCAGTGCTGCCATCTGCTGGGGAATTACGAAGGTGGAGGCATTACTTTTCATTCAACCCTCATTATTATGGCATCCAAAGAGTTCAGTTTTGGTCTCATCTGACCGGACTATATTCTGCCAGTATTTCACAGGCTTGTCTAAAGGCCGCGGAGCAAACTTTAGGCTGTGTGCGCACTTTGCGTCGAGGTTGTTGCAGTTCTAAACGCATCCTCTGGCAGAAATGGTTTTTGCCAAAGTTGGTTTTGACCACAAAAATCGCTATAAATACGCGTGTGTTTTTACCGCGTTTTCCATGCGTTTTTGGAGTAAAAATACAATGCTAAATAAAGTTTAAACATACAAACACTATGATAATAATCTTGATATTTTTTAATAATTTTTTTTTTTCCAAACAATGGCTTATTTTATTAAAATGATAGCTTTGTGATAATAATGCATAAAATTACATTTATGGATTTTCTTAATTTTAGTTGTCGGACTATGTGTGTGTGTAAAGGGACATATCATGCCATTAATATTTTGTCAAAAACGCAATTACTTGGTTCAAACCGCATGTTTTCTGCATCAAAAAAGCATGTAAAACGCTAGAATTTTGCAACTTCTCATTGACTTTAATGTTAGCAAAACGCTGCCCAAATGGCAAAAACAATTGACATGCTGCTTCTTTATACGCTGAGTTTTTGCCCAAAAATATGCAAATTAAACGCAGCGTTTTTAACAGCATAGTGCGCACAAGAAATCCATATTTCCCATAGACTTTGCTTGTAAATAAAAACGCATGTCTTTTGGCACTAAAACGCTGCAGTTCAAAACGCTGCGGAAACGCAGGTAAAAACGCAAAGTGCGCACATAGCCTTAAACTCTTGGACCAATGGATTCTTGCATGGTGAGCGCACACACAGACCATGGAGGGGGAGTGCATCACAAGTGTTTTCTCTGAAAGAATTGAACCTGCTGATTCACGGTTTTCCTATATTTCTCCACAGGTGTCCTTGGCTCTTGGACAAGTTTTATGATCATTTTTTTCATCCTGGTCGTGGCCAGTTTATGGTGAAATGACGTTCTTTCCTCTTTCGGATTATGGCTCAAACAGTGCTCACTGGAAATTCCTCTAACACCAATCCTATGAATATGGTTTGCCGCAATAAGGCTGTGCAGGTCTTAACACAGCTCACTCGTTTTACCCATTATGAGAGGTTTCTTGTGTAGCATCTTGATGAGACACCTTTTTATAGGACATCAGGTAGTGTTTCACTTACGGCACGAGTAAGTTCAATCTCATAAGGTGGAACACAAACCTCTCTTGCATAGTATTCCTACAGCAAGCGTAAATGACACTACTTCTTAGTCCCTTGGTGTGGCGGCTTTCATCGTCAGACGCCACAGGCATCATTTTTCTATCTTGCGGCTGACATTTGACTTCCCAGCAAAGTCTATGAGAAGTCAGATTTGCTGTGCACACGTTGCAGTTTGTCAGCAGTTTGACAAAATTTTATGACAAAAAAAAACAAAACAAAAACCCAGAAGCAACATGCTTATTCTTCTTGCGTTTGTCAAGTTTTGTCACCCATTGAAATCAATGAGGGGATGAAAAACGGAAGGAAAGAGGCATCTTTACAAATTGTTTGCGATTTGCATACGTTTTACCCACGGTTTTGTCTCAAAAACGCAGCTGACGAACTTCGTTCCAGAATGACAAAAACAATGCTGGAGTGATTTTGGGGTGTCCGTGACTCCCTCTCTCTCTTTTCAAGCGCTTCATACACACCGATCACCGGGGGCGGCTGTCGCAATGCTCCCACGGCAGCTCTTTGTTCTTCCCAAGTCGGCCGCTCATTAGGCTCATACATATTCACTGCTTCCCCAACTCACCCGGCGCCTATGATTGGTTGCAGTCAGATGAGCCCCTATGCTGAGTGACAGCTGTCTGACTAAAACCAATCACAGCCGCCGGTGGGCGGGTCTATATCGTACAGTAAAATTACAAACCCCCCCCCGCCCCAAAAAAACAGCGTGCGGTTCCCCCAGTTTTGATACCCAGCTAAGATAAAGCCTCACAGCTGAGGGCTGGTATTCTCAGACTGGGGAGGCCTCCTTATACCCTGGTGCGGTGGCAATCAGGGTAATAAATAGTTAATGGCAGCCAACAGCTGCCACTAAGTCCTAGATTAGTTATGGAAGGTGTCTAT